>NC_080389.1:59859436-59955667 GCF_028751815.1 Salvia miltiorrhiza | reverse complement strand
CAAGCCAAGATCCCTAGAACCACATCAATGAATGAATCATACTACATCCTACAAGTGAGTCAACCTTCTAGCTGTTTAAGTGTCAAATCAAACAATGTGTACCCACTCAGAACAAAGTATCTTCTCCCAAATAGCAGCTATAATGAAATAAAATGCAGAGAGCCATACATTAACCATTTGAACGACATTATGGTAATGAGCATAATTTAATCATTTAGCAATTACAGTAATTGACAATGGAAATATGTATATAACAGGAGCATGGTGTCAGTGTAAAAGTATCCTATATTTGAAATTTGCATGATTATTTATCACAGCATAGTAAATGTGTATCACAAATTATGACTTCATGTAAATTAATTGAAATTTTACTACATATAACAATAGTCTAATGACCATAACTGTTTCTTTATGCAGATCCTAAGAAAAGAAATAAAGAAATTCCCAGCTTCAAATGTCATAAGATAATAATTTAAGAGTTAAATTTCATTAACACCTGCAATTATCTTTGACTTTTACAACAACGTCACATTGTTTAATGTCTTGTCATGTGTTTTTGTGAGATATGCAAAAAATCTACCATATTCTCATAATCGAGAGTGCAAACTGTAGCCAAGATTGGAAAGGTTAGGTCATGTAAACATATAAATTAAGTTGCAAAACCGTACCTTACTCAGGAGAGCATTCAGGTCCTGAGGATGTGATTTGGCAATTTCACCTATCTGCCTTGCTGCAGAAAACCTTGTAGCCTGGGTTGAACCCGCTTAGCATTTGTTAAGGAGAAATCATCATTCAACATACCCCCAGTTAACAAGAACTAACGGAATGACACGAAAGCATGCAAGAAGGGGGGAGTTGTCTTTTAGTTTATTGGTGAATGAGAGAGATCCTTGTCATACTTTAAAAATGAAAACTAAACATCCAAAACAGTTATGAGAATCCAGATTACTAATTGAGGAAAAAAGTTGAGCCAATAACACTCAACTAAAGATAATAACGGAACATATTACCACACAGAAACCAGGTGCTTAAATCCTATGTAAACTTCTGAACCTTCTGATTCATTGAATTACTGATTTCTACAATCCCCGAGTGAAGGAAGTCAAAATAAGGATACTATCTAACAAAGTGAGCAGCCGATGAAGCCGCGACGACTGCTGAGCCATTCTCCAAAATCTTTACCAAATTCCACTCAGTTTGATGCCCTCCTACCTCTTGAAAGTAATTGGCGATCAGCAACTGCCATCAGAGATTGCTTCCCGATAATCGTCTCCTCTTGCATGCAACTGAGACCATCCCCAACAGATACTGCAAACGCGAAATGCGGCGAATATAAATCAATCCAACCGAACTCCAAACGCGAATTTGCGTTTGCATTGTAGTAGAACGCATTTCGCTTTTCAAATTTGTGGAAATTGCAAATCGGTACCTTACGTTTTGTGTTGTTTCGCGGTGGCGGAGATGATGGGGACTGGAGCGGAACAATAATCGGCGTGAAATGAATGCAACGGCGCCAATGGAAGAAGAAGAACCAAGAAGATGCAGCGGCGTCAATAGATCTAGGGATTCTGCTCTCTCTTTTATACTCGAACATATGCATAAATTTGGATGAATGCATACCTAGAATCAGTCATGAGCAATAAATTCAGCTACAATTCCTAAAACTAATTATTTCGTGTGGGTGTAGAGTATGAGGAAGACGAGGGTTTCGATTTTGATAAACAGTGGATGACGCTCTTTTTATAAACATAAATTCAACAGCAGAAATTCCAAAATTTATAAAATTTTAATTTTATTTTTTTGACGTTGGTTATTTTGCGGTTCGAGAAATGGCCCGACCCGAATCAGGTGTTGACCGGTTTGGGTTTGGCCGACCCGTTTTAACTTTCGCGATTGTCTAGCGTCGTTTCTAGTAGTTTGGCTTAGCCTATACGTTATTGGTGCTAAAAGCCTAGAATGTGTACTACTCCAATTTAGATTTTAGTAAATCCCTATTTTGCATACTCGATCATTTTTCAGCCAAATTTTATATTGAAATAAACCTCTGAATTTTTAAGTATTTAATCCGTTGATTATTAAAACTATGTCAACTTAGATATATTCAAATGACGACGTTTACATTTCAAATTAACATCAAACTAAATGATGGCATAAATTAAAAAAAATTACGGAATAAAACAGGAAAAAAAGATAAGATTCAAGATCATAAGAAAAAAGAGAGAGAGAAGATACAGAGGCAAAACGAATTCAAGGAATCGATTAAATTTTTTTATTGTTACAAATTTGATTAGCTAATTTTGTATTGAAAGGAGACGGAATAAACATAGAATTTTTTTAGAGTTTTTAATTGTATAGCACTGTGAAATAATGTCGCTTTCATCAAACTATATAATATGACATTTTTTTTTATACGGTCGTATTCATGACATGTGAGCATATTTATATAATTGAACATATTTATGTCATGTCACCACATCGAAATACGACGAATATTATGTAATTTGTTCGTGTAATAGTGGAAAATGGTTATTCTTATACTTTTATGGATGTGACTACGATTTAACTAAATCAAAATATCTATATTTCAAAAATGACACTTTGGAAGAGTGTGTCCATGTGTCGTCGTAGACTACGTAAAATAAACGAAATTTGTGAATAATAATGTCATCTAAGTATTTTTATAGAGTTGAAGTTCATAACCTTATAGTATACTAGTACTTATTTCATAAATCGTATCAACTACACCTTATCTGTTAGGGTTAGTTGTCGTACATAGCATGAAAACAACATTCTTTTCCTTATATAACAAACTGCGTTAAATAACAAAAATTGCAAAAATTATAAATAATAATTGAAAAAAAAGGATGTATGCAGACAAGCAGTACTTTGATAAATTACAAAACAACATTCTTTTCCGTAATATAACAAACAGCGTTAAATAACAAAAATTGCAAAAAAAAATGCAGACAAGCAGTACTCTGATAAATTATTGTCACAGTACTTTGATAAATAAAGTAAAAATGGATGCATGCAGGAGGAACTGATAGACTTATAGTATAAAGCAGAGAACATCCATCAATATATCTAAATAGATCGACCACCTCATTTTACTATATATAGAAAATTGTTGGTTATATACAAATGTTAATTAAACTGATATACACTCCTGCAACTAAACGAAAACATTAGATTTTAGGCAGGAAGGAGCAGTACAGTACCAAAATCGAGCTCATCTGTCGGATAACACCGACGCGCTCCACGAGAGCATTACATCCCGAGCAACAGAAGGAAGATCTGCAGCATCCACGGTTCCATAAGTCAAAAATATATCAAGTCACCGGAGTTTCCATTCCATACACAACGAAGCCTTACCTTGAGCGACTTGCAGAGCTACTGAAGGTACATCAATCTGGTCCTCGAGCAGTCTGTACACATCTACGAGCTGAAAAAGCATGGTGCTGCTGTAAGATTTATGAGATCTTGCAAAGATATGTGACTTGTTAAACTTTACAAACCTCTTGAATATGAAGTTTGGAGTCTTCAGTAAGAGCAAGAAGAAGCTGTCTACGAATTCCTTCATCAAGCAGGAAGAGACGAGTTCCATCCTTGATGGTGTCTGTGAGGTCCAATTTCTTTTCAACTTGTTGCTGTCTAGACCTTTGCCTGTTATAGCAGATTGTTAAACTATATACATATAAACAGCCGAAGGAAGACATGTGCTCTTGGTTTGTTTTGGGGTTCGGAAAAGGATGTGTGGGATGTTCCGGCAAAAACATAAAGAGTGTAGTCTGCTACTGGAGGAAAGTACTAACGTGAATGCAGGGTTGCTGCTCATCTTTGCCACATTCTCCTTTGCTAGAACAATTAGGTTCTCAAGTCGTTTCCACTGGAAAACCCCATCTTTAAACAAAACCTGACATATCAAACGCAAGTGTCTAATACAAAATACCAGTGTTTCAGAGCATTTGAGCTGAAGAGAACCAATCCAAGCAAAAATTGCAATTACAAAATCTCAAAGGGACAGGAAACCATAGCGTGTATGAAGAAAGTTGAGAGATACCTGAATAAGACGTTCACGCAATGCAGGATTGGGATCTGTGAGGAGCCGTTTTGCCACGTAAGGATATGCGACCTGGTGCAAAGATCATCAGATGATGTATGATTAACACAACTATTTGGGAGATAGACAAAATTGATAGGCATGGTTGACATGAAAGCCAGATCTTTCACTCATCTGAAATCTAGAGTTAACATGAAAAGGATAAGAAAGTTGATTCTAAGAAATGATGCTTCCATTCACTAGCCATTTCTGAGGTATACTAATGAATCTTAACTCAATCAGTCACTGTTTGAGTAATATTAATAAGTGACCTTTTCTCCATTCAACTGTTTAATACACCAAGAGCTGAACACAAATTCCAATCAGAGATCTTCCACTAAGTCGGAAAAATCCATATAAGATACACAATATAAGTTAAGAGTAAACTGTGGGGAAAATATCACCTCTAAAAATTTGAAATCACGCTGTAGGGTGAAGCAAATTCCTTCTTGAGTCAATAAAGAGCGAATAACAAGAGAGAACCTCTCTGGAATGCGGATAGGATAATTGTAAACTAGCTGATTGAACTTGCCTGAAAGAAATCCAACAAATTCAGTATGAGACGAAAAAGAAGATAAGAAATTCAAAATAACAAATTGGTAAGAAGAGAAACGGAACATAGGACAGAAAATTGCAATAACTGCTAAAAAGGAACAGATAGAAAATAACGGTAATAAGCAGACATGTACATATAATACAATCAATTATGATTACAAGTATTAGATAGTTGTTGTAATTATATGTGCAATTTCGCTTATTTTTGTCCGGCCATTTTGCCGTCATATATATGACAAGTTTCTTTATGCATAAAAATTCATCATTAACTACTAAAAGACCAACACAATATTTCGAAACCATGACAGAGCTAAGGCAACTACAAAAAATGTGAAGAAGATGAGTTCATACCTACACCTTGAATCCACACTTGCAAAGAATTATGAGAAATGAAAGTTGAATAATTATCAAGCACAAAACAGAAAATGACTAAATACCTGTAACGCTTCTGAAATTAAAGTCAGAGCAGCCCTTTCCAACAGAATTTTGCCAGATGGCTTCCAAAGCTGGAACTATGGGGGAGACATCAGTTCCACTAGCTAGAAAACCAAGCCTGTAAAATCGTTGGCCATCTCAGCATAATCTTCATTTACAGGCATGGACAACAGCATCTATAAGGATTTGTTTATTTGTCTGCAGATGAATATCAAAAGAAGCCAGTTAATTTTTTGCTTTCAACAGTAATAAATGCAAGTGATTTACAGCAGCTAAGCTGAGAAAACTTTGCAATGGCCAAATCAGAAAACAAACACACACAGAGATTGAAGACATAGCAATAAAAACATAAGGATATTCTAATGACAAAAACTGGGAGGGTCCTTATTATAATTAAATAATAAAAACTATGAAAGAGTAGTTTTTTAGAAGGACTGGAATATTCAGCAATCTAATTAACATTTTCTCCTACCAAACGTAAACTCAGAGGACATGGGTAAGAAATTTGTGGAGGGCTTAATTAAGTTTCTGAACATATGCTTTCAAATTTTATCGCATCCTTGTCATTTCCATGTTGAAAGAGATAAAAAACATAAACAAAGAGAACTATACAAGATTATTATCAGGCCAAACAAGATAAGTATTATTAGCAGTCAATTTTATAGAGGTTAGGAAGCCATTTAGATTGAAAGCTGAATTTGCATCTGTTATGAATAGTAATAAGTATCACACATTGGTTTAGTGTTCCTAGTTGTGATAGTTCTCTTACATATAAATATGTACTCTTATCTCCAATATAAATAACACCTTCCTACTTCTTCTTCTTCAATATGTTTTATATCTTTATTCTCTACATGGTATCAGAGCATGTTAGATGCCTGATAATTTTTCTAACTGTACGTATTTATGAATAGTACTTTACATATTTAGAATAGTTTTTTTTTTTTTTCTCTATTCCTATAAGTATGCTCTGTGGTTGCAGCATTGTCTGATCTTCACATCAGAATTTTTTTTTTTTTCTTTGTTTTCCTTCATCTCTCCGCCGTCCTTCTCTCCGGCTGGCACTACTATTGCTGCTCGGGTCTCCCCGTCGCACAGCCTCCCTCTCTAGCTTTTGTTTCAGCCACCGTTGCTGTCTATTCTCTATATAGGGTTTCAGTTTTCTAATCCTTTTACATCATGTCTGATTCAAAATCCGCTGCCCTATGAACCCCATAAAATTGAATGGTTCCAATTATCTTCTCTGTCTCGTGCCTTTCTATTGTTCTTAGGCTCTCAGAAAAAAGAAACACATGTTCTAAGTGATCCAGTTGCTTCTACGGATCTCAAATATGATGCCTGTAGTGCCGACGATTGTGCTGTCATGACTTGGCTTTTGAATAGTCTTGAAGACTCTGTTAGTAAGAATATCATGTTCTTAGAAACTGCTAAGGACATGTGGGATACATTACGGCAGATGTATTCCAATGACAAGAACGTATCTCGTGTCTTCGAGTTATATGAGAAACTTTCTCTCATACTCAGTCTGGCCAATCAGTTAATGACTATTTCTCTACACTCAAAGGACTTGCTGATGAAATTCTTGTTTATCATCCACTATCCTGTTCTGTCACTCAGCGGGCCACACAGTGGGAAGAGTTCATGGTTGCCAAATTCTTATCAGGTTTGGATGCTGATCTCCGACCAGTTCGTGACAGCCTGTTATTAAGTGATAATGTTCCATCATTATCCAATGCCTTATCTCGTGTGTTGGCGGGTTTCCCGTACCGATGATGCTACTTCACCTAATTCTTCTGCCATGGCTGCTCGCGGTCAGAATTCTCATGTTAGTGCCTCTTTTTCGCCCTCCAGCCAGGCTATTCAGAATCAAAATTATGCTCACGGTCAAAGTTCTTACGGTGGTCGTGGTCGTGGCCGTAGTGGTGAACGAGGTCGTGGCCGAGGTCGCGGTTCTGATCGTTATTGTGAGTATTGCCACCGAACCAATCACACTTCTGAAAATTGTTGGAAAACCTTTGGCAAACCAGGTCGGGCTCATACAGTTGTTCCTGATCCTCAGTCTTCCTCCAGTGATGATACGGTCTCGCTCTCACGGCTCAATATGACAAACTGATCCAATCCATCAATTTGTCATCTGGTATTGCTCCATCTACTAGTGCAACCTCTCCTATAGTTGCTTCCGCAGGTGCGTTTGCAGTGTCTCATGGTAAGTCTGGTTGGTAGATTCTGGTGCCTCTGTCCATATCACTGGTACTAAATCTCTTTTGACATCTTTTACTCATTCATCCTTACCTTCTGTCCGTGTCGCTGATGGCACCTATTCTTCGGTGACGGGGAGTGGTGTTGTCCGTCCTACTCCTCAATTAACTCTTAACAATGTCATGTTTGCTTCTAAATTTCCCGTTAGCTTATTATCGGTTAGTCAACTTACCAAAACTCACAATTGCTCTGTCACTTTTTTTCCTACCTTTGTTACCTTTCAGGACCTGCAGACGAAGAAGACGATTGGTGGAGGACATGAGCGTGACGGGGTTTACTACTTGGATTCTGGTATTCCTGCACCTTCGCGTGCTCTCTCTGCCACCGTGACTCCATATCAGTGGCATTGTCGCCTTGGTCATCCGTCGCCGTCTAGTCTTCGCAGTTTAATTCCTACTTCGTCTGTTGAATTTCAATGTGAGTCTTGTGAGTTGGGCAAGCACCATCGCACATCTTTTCCTTTTAGAATTGATAAACGTAGTTCTTTTGCTTTTGAGCTTGTTCATTGTGATGTTTGGGGTCAGAGTCGAGTTGAGTCTAGAGGGGGTTTCAGATATTTTATGGTCTTGGTTGATGATTATTCGCGTATGACATGGGTGTATTTGCTCAAACAGAGAACTGGAGTCCCTGCTATACTAAACTCTTTTTATCATGAAATAAAAACTCAATATTCTGTCGATTTGCGTATTCTTCGCACTGATAATGCTCTTGAATTCACTCAAAAATCTATTTCATCTTTTTGTGATTCTCGTGGCATAATTCATCAAACTTCCTGCTCACATACTTCCCAACAAAATGGAGTTGCAGAACGAAAACACCGTCATATTTTGGATGTTGCTCGTACTCTTATGTCTCATATGCGGGTTCCTAAGTGGTTATGGGGGTGATGCTGTTCTTACGGCATGTTTTCTCATTAATAGAATGCCTTCTAGTGTGCTTCATGGAGATATTCCTTTTTCGTATCTTCATCCTGACAAACCTCTTTACCCTGTCCCTCCTCGCATTTTTGGGTGTGTTTGTTTTGTTCATGATCTAAGTCCTGGGTTAGATAAGTTATCTCCTCGTTCTATTAAGTGTATTTTTCTCGGGTATTCTAGAACACAGAAAGGGTATAGATGTCTTGACCCTCTTACCAAACGTCACTATGTCTGTGCCGATGTCACCTTCTTTGAATCTCTTCCATTTTTTCCTCATACTAGCACTACTTCTCAAAATAAGTTACATTCTGCTCCTTTGCCTATACCGGCGATAGTTTCTCCTCCTACTCAACCCTTACAAGTGTATACCCGTCGTCCTCGTCCCGCACCAGTTCCAGAGACTGTTGCTGAACCGGCCTCATGTTCTCCACCCGAGTTATCTTCTTCTGCAGATTCTGAGGATGACCAACCTGCTAACACAGATGACTTACCTATCGCTATACGCAAAGGTAAACGTACTTGTACCACTCGCCATCCAATGTCTAACTATGTCTCTTTTGCCTGTTTGAGTCTTTCTTTTCGGTCTTTTGCTCTTTCCCTTTTCTCTACAGTTATTCCAACTTCTTACCTTGAGGCACTCAAACATCCGCATTGGAAGGCTGCTATGGATGAGGAGATGTGTGCCCTTTTATCTCGTGGCACTTGGGTTCTAGCAACTGCTCCTGTTTCTGCTGTTATTGTTTCTTGTCGTTGGGTGTTCACTATCAAGTTTCTTGCTGATGGTACCATTGATCGGTACAAAGCCCGCCTTGTAGCAAAAGGTTTTACACAGACTTATGGTGTGGATTACTTTGAGACATTCTCTCCCACCGCTCGCTTGAACTCCATTCGCATCTTGTTCTCCTTGGCTGTTAATCTTTCTTGGCCTATGTATCAGCTTGATGTGAAGAATGCTTTTCTCTATGGCGATATATCTCCAACTGTTTATATGGAGCAACCTCCCGGGTATGTTGCTCAGGGGGAGGATTCTACTAAGGTGTGTTGTCTTAAGAAGGCTATTTATGGTCTTAAGCAAAGTCCGAAGGCATGGTTTGACAAGTTTAGTAGTGTTCTCAGCAAAATTGGGTTTAAGCAATGCAAGTCTGACCACTCTGTTTTTGTGCGCCATCAAGCCTCTGGAATTGTCATTCTCGTTGTCTATGTCGATGACATCCTTATATCTGGGAGTGATGTACAAGGAATTGCTGATACAAAGACATACTTGCAAGAACAATTCGTTATTAAGGATTTGGGACGTCCCAAGTACTTCTTGGGAATTGAAATTGCTCACAGCAAGTATGGAATTTCTCTGTCTCAGCAGAAGTATGCTACTGATTTACTTAAAGAAACCGGGTTGTTGGGAACGAAGCCGGTTGATACTCCTATGGATATTGACCCGAATGTCTGGGATGAGAGTGAAGATTTCTTGGAGGACAAAGCTAAGTACAGACGTCTTGTTGGGAAACTTATCTACTTGACAGTGACACGGCCTGATATTTCTTTTGCGGTTGGTTTGGTTAGTCGTTTCTTGGATAAGCCTAAACAAGTTCATTGGGAAGCTGCTATTCGAATTCTTCGATATATCAAGAAATCTCCGGGAAAAGGATTGTTCTTTAAAAAAAATGGTCATCTAAAAATTGAAGGGTACTCTGATGCTGATTATGCTGGCTCTAAAATTGATCGGAAATCGACATCTGGATACTGTACTTACTTGGGTGGAAATTTGATAACTTGGAGGAGCAAGAAACAACAAACAGTTGCTAGATCTTCAGCCGAGGCTGAGTATAGAGCTATGGCTCATACTGCAACTGAGATGATTGGTGTGAAGAATCTGCTTGGGGAATTAGGATTCACTTTCAATGAACCGTTACCCATGCACTGTGATAACCAAGCAGCTATTTACATTGCTAACAATCCAGTTTTTCATGAACGGACTAAACATATTGAGGTTGACTGCCATTTCATTCGTGAGTGTGTATTGAACCAAACTATTTCTACTCCGTTCACTTCTTCGTCAGATCAAATTGCTGATATCTTCACTAAACCGTTGGGAGGCAAGCGTTTCTCTGAGTTGTGTATCAAGCTGGATATGATTAACATATATGCTCCAGCTTGAGGGGGAGTGTTATGAATAGTAATAAGTATCCCACATTGGTTTAGTGTTCCTAGTTGTGATAGTTCTCTTACATATAAATATGTACTCTTATCTCCAATATAAATACACCTTCCTACTTCTTCTTCTTCAATATGTTTTATATCTTTATTCTCTACAGCATCAAATTAGATATTCAATATTGCTAAACTATTATCACCTGACTGAGGACAGCCACATTTCCAAAGTCAACATAAGCAATTCGTCCATCGCGCATGGCAAAGATATTTCCTGGGTGTGGATCTCCGTGAAATAGACCGAACTCTAACAACTGCCGCAGTGCAGCACTCACTCCAACAGTCAGAAAACCCATTTACATCAATTCCTTCATCCTTGATAGCCTGTCTCAAAGAAGTTTCATGGTTAAAGACACATGCCAAAAGCCTACTTCTGAGTTTTGATATCTGATTGATTTTAGTACCTGGGGGTCTGTGCATCGGATTCCATCAATCCACTCCATGACCAACACGCGTGGACCACAAAGTTGCTTATAAACACCAGGAATTTTAACTGTAGGGTCATCCTTAAAGTTCTCAAGGAAATCCTCAATATTACGGGCTTCCTAAGAAAAATTGCAGAAGATGTCTCATGATAACTGTTTATCCATATGATATGAATGCATTACAATTGAGAACTACCTTCCAGATAATAAGCAAGATGGGGGCAATTATAGAAGGAAAAAATAAGAGCTAGGAATAAGAAGCGTGCCAAAATATATGCCAAAACGAAGCATTAGAATTTATCTGCAAGGCATAAAAGTTGCTACAACAATTCTGTCATGAAAAAGTTTGAATATATCACATTAAACTTCCGGCAGATATGTGTGAATGACATATTTACAACATTGGAGATGTAGGCAGAGATTTGGATACACATGCAGAGATGCAAATGTGCGTGTGCGAGAGAGAGAGAGAGAGAGAGAGGGGGGGGGGGACTATGTCACTATGAAGGTAAGAGTAGATAATCATACCAAGGTATAATCAAGCTCCTCCAACAGCTTCTCACCAAATTCATCAACTATAAGCTCTGCATTACAACCCAGTTTTTGCAGGCTGATGCCGTTCAGGAATGATGCTAGAGTACGAAAAAGGAAAAGATCTCTATAAATGATGGGCTCTATCTCAGGCCTTTGCACCTACAAGAGCCAAGAACAAATTGATTTTTATGAGTTTGAGCATGAGAAAGCATTACCAAAAAAGTGAGGAGAATAGATTTACCAAAGAAGAACAAATAGCAAC
Source organism: Salvia miltiorrhiza (assembly GCF_028751815.1). Taxonomy (NCBI): domain Eukaryota; kingdom Viridiplantae; phylum Streptophyta; class Magnoliopsida; order Lamiales; family Lamiaceae; genus Salvia; species Salvia miltiorrhiza. Next base: position 59,943,973 of record NC_080389.1, on the reverse strand, counting down.
CAGAACAATGTTTTTCAAGTGATAAGCAAAGAAAGGGGATGCCCTAGTTAAATTCTAGAACAGATTGTCTGAGCAAATTAATTAAAACTTAAAAAGGATGGCAGATCACACAGACTTACATAAAAACTCATTTTTCACCATGCCTTAATATTTCCTTCAGTAACCAAGCACAAGTAAGTCACATAACTTTAGTCACTTGACTAAAATTCATCACATATTTATACAAGAAAAGGAAAAGATCAAGGGGAAGCTTCTAGATTGGCTGATAGACTTGATCGTCATCTCCGCTTATTCTCAACAAGTAACTCCAGGTACAAGAATGACATTTAGGTGCTTGAAGAAGTTTCCTGAATTACATCATTAACCAATCCAAATTTTGTGTATTTTTTTAGCATCGAAGCATAAGTGTGCTAAGAAAATATATCAGGACGTATTACTCCATAACACCAACAGAAGACGTAGAACCAACTACATGTAATATAAAACATAGAAGCAGAGAAATGAAAATCACTTGAAACCTTAATAGCAACATCCTCTCCAGATGATCGGAGAGTGGCTCGATAAACTTGGCCCAAGCTAGCCGCTGCAATTGTCTGTGACGAAATTTTGCTGAAAACCGCCTCAAGAGGTTGACCTAGCTCCTCCTCTATAATGTCAAAAGCTACCTACCAATGCCCTGATGATGGGTTGCTCAACGAAAAATAATATGAAAGTATTCATCACGAAAAGGACATTAAGTACCTGATTAGGAAAAGGGGGAACATCATCTTGAAGGATGCATAGTTCATTCATGTAATCCTCTCTAATAATATCAGGCCTATTAGCAAGCACCTTTTTTTTTAACAAAGAAACAGAGAAAATGAATGTCAAATGAAAAGATCAAAAACTTTTTTTAAATCATATCAATCCAAGATAGCTGGATTCAAGTCAGAGAATTTATTTATAAGAAAGGTTGTAAGGTCATTGAATTGCAAAAAGGAATGTGTTTTTCGGAATCATCATAAGTAAATTTTTACTCATAGATCACAGAAAAACTTTTAACAGTTTTCTTATACACTATGGTATGAATTATGATTATATTCTGCATAAAAAGAAAAGAATCTAGCCTAGAGAAAAAGAAACACCTGCCCAGCTTTGATGAAAGAAGGGCCCAAGTCACACAGGAGATTCCTCAGTTGGCGGGCACGGAAAGGAACAACTTCTTCATCTCGACCAACAAGAAAATCATACCACAAGGTAGACCAATAGAAGCCCAAATTCCACACTATTTCAACTCCTCGACCAATTAATGATAATATTGCACCTCTTGACTCCAGTACTTTGTTCCTCACCTACACAAGAACCAATTTAATTTACGAAAAAGAAACAATAGATAAAGAAGTATAACAACAGCAGTGATGGAAACCCCCATATTCAATACAGGAAAAGCCAAGACAAATTGCTTGAACTGCCTAACATCTAGTTTTGCTCTTCCAAAGCACAATACACCTAAATAATCAGTAGCACTTCTAACAAACACAAACACAAACCCTTTTAATAAAACCAACACTTCTATAAATAGCAATTCATTCAAAAAGATTTCTTAATGATTTTCGAAGTAGATATGTACTCAAACCCCGCTGCTCACCTCCAGTATTTTAAATCAAACAACACATGATCTTACACCAACAGTTCCAAGTATCAAGGCATGGCTACAAACCATATAGCTACAGCTTATGCATGTTTGATCACATACATTCATTCCCCAACGCATATGCCTCCAAGATAGACACATACAAACCACAAAAGGAAAAGAGAAATCTACAGTCATATATTAAAAAAATAAAGAAAAAAATAACTACGCACTGATTGAGGTGTGTACTTCCGGAAGGGAACACAAACACCACGTTCAATATCGAGCTGGTCCTGCGCGCTGTTACTGCTTGTGCCGAGGAGCTTATCGACTTGTACCAACGAATCGCTCTTCTGAGCTCGAACGGCCGCCCGCCTTCTGCTTCTATCTTTAGACGATGAAGACTTCCGGTTCAACTTCACATAATTCAGCTGGCTCTTTGAATAACCAATCGCCGGCGGCAGCAACGATGATGAAATGTGTGCACAATTTGAGCAGACCAACTCCATAATTAGCTCACTAGAGTTGGATCAAAATCAAAAGGTATACGTATGTGAGTCTGTATACCGAATGAATTTGTCAAATCCGAGTGGAATTTAAAGTTTGAGCTCAAAATTCATGCAAATGGTGTGGTAGTGATGAGTTGTTGTGATGCAGAAGACGTGCACGAAAATGGGGTGCAGAGGAGGAGGAGCTTCTTCCACGAGTTGTGCATTCTGGTTTGCAAGTTGTACATCGACTTTGTGGCGTACGGCGTGATTGGAAACACTAGGACCAGAATTATTCTTTCTATAATTAGATAATTAAGATAACTATCCATAAATTGAAATTGAAATCTATCGCAATTCCGCATGCGACCGTGTTCCCCGACCCGTTTTCAGACCCGGCACGAACCCGATTAAAAAATATAAATAGAGTTTTCTACTTACTTTTTACTTTTTCCTTCATTTTTCGTTTCAGTTTCTCTCTCTAGAGAGTTCTGTCGTCTCCCTCTACTCTTTCCTCTCCTTCCTATCATCGCTGACCAGCCCAAGCGCCGGACATCAAGGCCGCCTCTATCCTCCTTATCTCCAGCGATTTCGCCGGGGAAGAACAAGGCGACCCGCTCCTTCTCCTTTCTTCTCCGGTGATTTCGCCGTTTCTTCCAAACCTTAGATCCCCAAATTTGCCATCCCTCTCCTCGATTTCCAAAGATCTTCACGGTGACCGGGGCGGGTCTGATCCTGTCGAGGCCGGTGGAGTTCGGGGCGGGACTGATTATCTTGATTTTTACTGGTGCTTTTGGTTGTTTGTACTCTCGATTTTTTTTTTTTTTTTTTAAATTATCTTGATTCGGTATTTTGAGGTACATGAACAATTTCTTGTAGCCTCATTTACACCTCTGCTCATCTTCGAAACTAGTAATGGATAAGGTCTAATTTTTCTAATTGTGTATATTCTCTTATTTTAATTTGTTATATGTTGCGCCTTTCTAAGAGAGGGGCGTGATTAGGCTCCTGCTGCTGCAATTTTGATTTGGAGGAACACATATTGATTTCTTGATGGAGAATTGAATTAATTTGGATGATGAATAAGTATTCATCAGGATATGTAGCAATGAAGTAGAGCAATGTAGCTATAGTTTTTGGATATCGATTCTTGTAATTAAGTATCAAGCTAAAATAATTTATTTTTGCTCGAACTATTTCAGGACTACTCTCATGGTCGAATTTGAGGATCGAATTTGAGGGTCGAATTTGATGGTAGCTAGTGTTAATTTGGTCAAATAATCATTATTGTGATAAAAAAAATAACTATTCATATAAAGAAATATAATGTTTCAAAATTATTACATTTGTTTATGATAAATGTCGTTCATGAAAAGTTTTACTTTTAGTTATTTGATGAAATAATTATTCTAATAAGAAAAAGTAATTATTGATATGAATAAAATTATTGTTTATTTTTACTCGTTAGAATTTGTATTTTTAGTTATTTAATCAAGTAAATATTGTTGTAATAAAAAGTAATCATTGATATGATGAAATGTAATGTTTCAAAAATATTATATTTTTCACAATAATGTTTATTTTAATTCATAATAACATTTACTTTTAGTTATTTGTTCAAGCAATTATTTTTAAAAGAAAAAGTAATTATTGATATATAGAAAAATAAAGTTATTTTATTGGTTAGAATTTTTATTCTTAGCTATTTGATCAAGTAATTATTGACGTAATAAAAATTAATTATTGTTATAATAAAATGTAATATTTCTAAATTATTACATTTGTTAATGATAAATGTTACTTTTATTTATGATAATTTTTACTTTTAATTATTTAATCGAGTAATTATTGTAGCAAAAAAAGTAATTATTAATATAAAAAAAAGTAATATTTATTTTATATGCAAAAACTTGTACTTTTAGTTATTGGATAAAATAATTATTGTCGTAAAAAAATGTAATTATTGATATAAAGAAATGTAATATTTTAAAATTATTACATTTGTTTACAATAATTGTTACTTTTATTTATGAGAACTTATACTTTTAATTATTTGGTCAAATAATTATTAATAACATAAAAAGTAATTATTAATATGAAGAAATGTAATATTTTTCAAAATAATGTTTATTTTTATTATACGAACTTTTACTTTTAGTTATTTGCTCAAGTATGCTAATTAAAAGTAAATATTTCTATTAAGATTCATGATTTAGTGTTTAGAGTTTAGTGTTCAGTGTTTTAAGGTTTAGTATTCATAATTTAGGTTTAGTTTTCAGAATTTAGAGTTTAGAAAATATAATACTCTATATTGAATAAAGGTAAATATTATATTAACATAGTATACATTTGTACTACTAAATGTATATTTTATACTTATTAAAAGTAAATATTCCTATTAGAGTTTATGATTTAGTGTTTAGGGCTTAGTGTTCATGGTTTAGGGTTTAGTTTTCAAGGTTTAGGGTTTAAAAAATATAATACTTTATATTGAATAAAGGTAATATTTATATTAACATAAGTATATATTTGTGTTAACAAGTGTACATTTTATACTTATTAAAAGTAACTATGATCTTAATAAAAAAAATAATTATTCATATGAAGAAATGTAATATTTCAAAATTATTACTTTTTCATGAAAATTGCTATTTTACTCATGAAAACTTATAATTTTAATTATTGTCTCAAGTAATTATAGGCGTAAGAAAAAATAACTATTGATATGAATAAAGGTAATATTTAAAAATAAAACAAAAGTAAATGGAAAAATAGAAGAAAGTAATTATTATCTTCGTAAAAAGTAATTATTAATATGAACAAATGTAATATTTCAAAATTATTAATTTTTTCGCGAAAATTGTTATTTTTACTCACGAAAACTTATAAAATTATTGGAATAATGAAAAGTAATGCTTCAAAAACACTACTTTTCTTTTTTATCAATAATTACTTTTTGTCATAATAATAATTAGTTTGGATTAATGTAAAAAAAAAACACAAACAAAACAAAATAAAGAAACATTGTAAAAAATCAGAAGAAAAAAAAAACTGAAGAAAAACAAAAAAAAAAAAAAACGCAAGGAAAAATAGGAAATAAGTGAAATTAAAGAAAAAGTGGTTAAACATATTCAGAATGGAGGCCACTGGGATTCGAACCATGAACCTTGGAGTTATTAGAGAGACATGAGGCGCAAGAAGAACCACTGCACCAAGCGGTCCAAGCCTCTCAATTTGTTATGGGCTGTGAAAATAATGATAACATTTTCATTCGGGTCGGGTCTGGGCGGACCCAGCTGCATGCTATGCGGTCACCGCATGCAAGACCCTCCCATCTATCTATTTATTACATGAAAACATAGTTTGTGGCAAAATTGTAATTAAATAATCAATCAAAGGGTATTTATAAAACTCAACAAATCTCATATATTTTCTCTCTCCTCTCTCCTCTTTTTCATCATACACATTCTTCAATTTTCTATATTATCTCTCTCATATTCTCTTATTCATATTTTAATGATTTTTTTTAAAAATCAAATTTTATTTACAAAAAATATTCTATATATATCTTAAATTAAAGATAAATGCAAGATCTTTGATTTGGTATCAAATAATTATTCAACTCTTTTATTAGCATTCTAATAAATTCTAATAATATAATTTATTTTCTTACTTATCAATTGAAGCTTTTCTAATAAGATGACATAGGTAATGAGCTAACTTAGAAAAAATAATTTTATGCATGATTAGCTCATGTTTTAAAAATGTATATTGTGATGTGAAAACTCTTTTTTTATTATTTATTCGTTTCTTTTAATTTGAATGATGTGTTTATTCTATAATTTTAGGGAGGAAAATAAAGTTTTCCATCAAATAGATGGAAAATTAAAAACGATTCTTTTCAAAATTATAAAATAAAATTAAGGATCTTTACTGAGTAATTGATGTAGATTATTTTATTTTTTAAGAAAAAATAATTTACATTTACTTATATTTTAACTATATTTAATATTTATTTTTTATTTATTTGATACATCATTTAATTTATTTATTTTTGATAAATTAACATGATTAAATAAAGAAATTTAAAGGCAGCGCCATAGGGGGCTCAAACCTAAGACCTTCGGTTTTAGACATTAATCCCTAATCGCTTAACCGATACACACACTACATCGTTTTATTTTGATGTAAAACTATGTTCCTCGTGCATCGCACGGGCGAATGTACTAGTTGAAAATGAAAATGTTGTTGACTGATTTGTACAGTATGCTGCATCGCTTGTACGGCCTATATTTTGTAGACTTTTCTCTGAAATCCGTAGATTAAATCACTATGTTATTTTGTTTCGTTTTTCATGGATATTGTATAGTCTCTCCGTCTCAATTCAATAGATATTTGTTATGTATTGACTTTTCATTTTATGAAGTACATATTGAAATAATAGATTCAAATAAATAAATATGACCTATTGAATTGGGACGGAAAGAATATTAAATTCGGAATGCCAAACATAACTGGTGCAATTTATAAAATTTAGGTTTTTAAAAAGAACCAAAATTAAAGTCATAAATAAAAAAATTGTGAAAGTTGTAGCCATAAATTACAATATATCCCTCCGTCGCACCGAAAGTGATATATTTGACTTTGAAATCTATTAATTTATTAAATATCAATATCATGTCTCGTAAAATATATATAAAAGATTTTACGCTATCACACTGTGATGTAAAATTCAAAAGATATGGATATTATATAACGGACTATTTATTTGTAAAGGATTTTGAGTTTTGAAGCAAACAACATACTAGGATGTTATAAGTATTTATCACGCACTTATCATGCATAGCAAACCAGCCACGAGTATAAAATATGAATAGATTTACACTATTAATCGAATTTTATGTATAACACATATGAATTCGTTGTATAAATGTCTAAATTGCAAAAATTGAAATTTTTACTACCTATTATAAGATTTGAACTCAGGACTCTGAATTCATCCAACAAGATGATGAGTCAATCGTAAATATCTGATTTATGGCTGAAAAATATTTATATTTTATAAGTAAATACCATTAAATAAAATAAGAACGAAAAATTATTTTTAATCGTTTGATCATAAAGATCGATCAACGATGGATGAATCATTTTATTGGATAAATGCATAAGATGAGTGATGTGTTCATTTATTCTGTTCCCTATTTTAAAAGATAATTATTCACCTGTAGTGTGTAAGATGGCGATAAAATAGAGTAAAAGCAAGGAAAATGGTGGAGCCTTTTGTATTTCAGTTAGTGTAACCTTACAATGATAAGTGAGCTCCCTATTTATAGAAGTTTACAAAGAGGGCAAATAAGTTATTTTGCATTCCGTACGAACCCCAAATCAGCTAAAGATATTCTCATGTAAAAGTTGTCAGTGATTCGTACACCCTCGCCCTTAATCCAGTGCAGAGATTATCCAACTCTGTCTTTTCTTCAAAAGAAATGCCAACTTAGTATAATGAAATAAGGTATTTCTCATTTGTCTTGATTCAGCCCTATTGCCCGATTTGTGTTGTATTTGTCTCGTTATTTCAGCTCTAGGACCTATCTTGGTAAAAATTCTTCTGCTATGATCCATAGGCTTTCCTGAGGCGGGCTCTTCGCAAGGGATACTGTTCGGAATCCTTTCCGCTCTTTCAGTGTCAGGGCTGACATGCTCCAAGCTGCACTGATCCAATCTCTACATATTTTACTCCTCACCAATGAGTTTGAATCTTGAATTAAGTGATTTTTTTTTTTGTATACAATAATTTTAACAACAAATACATTAATTATAATGATTATTATATTCTTGCGACTCATTTGGAACGGGTGATTATGGTGTAAAATATACTTGTGACATCATAATTTCTTGTTTGGTACGAAGTAATACGGAATACACAGTCATTTGTAAATCAAAAGCTCGAAAATATTATACTGATTTGAGGGATTCTGTATACCATCTACTGAGGCGGTATACATAATACAAATTATAATTATAATTACTATTAACTTTATATAATCTTAATACATCATATTAAACAACATATTATATTTTACAGATATTTTAATATACTGTATCAAAATATGATATTAATATGACATAGTGAAAGATATCACAATCAAACATATCATACTTTATCTCATACCGCGTACCAAATGCGCCTTACAGAATTAGTCATCACTTAAAATACACCCTATTTATATAGATATCATATACTCCCTCCGTCCACTAATTCAAGGCTTACTTTCCTTTTTGGTCCGTCCACCAACTTAAGGCCTATCCACTTTTAGTAAGTTTTATTCGTATTTTAATTGGTGGGACCCAATAAACAATACACTTTTTTACCACTCAACTAATAAATAATACACTTTGTGGGCCCCTTTCTTCACTCAACCAATAAACAAATATTTTGTGGGACCCTTTCTCCACTCAACTAATAAAAATACTCTTTTTCTTAAAATCCGTGTTTTTTCATCATGTAGGCCTTGAATTAGTGGACGGAGGGAGTATATATATATATATATATATATATATATATATAAATGTTTAATTTTAGTTATATAAAGTTTTAATTATTTTATTAAGTAATAGAATTGATGAGGAGTAATATATGCAGAGCAAGAGAATGAGCTTTATCAGAGGGACGAACCTCACCAGAGGAACGGACTTTGCCAGAGGAACGAGTGCCGTCAGAGAAATGAGCCTTATCAGATAAATGACTTCCGTTGGAGAAGCCATACTCGCTAGATAAATGGCCTATGTCAGAGAAGCCACACCCGCCAGAGAAGCGGCCCGCATAAGAGGAATGGCTTTCGCCAGAGAAGTCACTAGAAAGAACGGAGAAATCTCCCGCCTGAAGGGCAAGTTTACCTTTATGCCCTCGACCACGCGAGACGCATGTTTCAACATTAAATTTACTATTTTGCCCTTAGCTTGTAATCTATAAATAGCCATGAGCTTGTACCTTGTATGGACACGCTTACTTCACTAGCAATACAACAACAATCAGATTCTCGTGTTCTCAATTTTACCTCTCTCTCTCGCTTTTCCAAACAACACTAGGTACAATTCGTAATCCGATAACAAATCACCAAGTAAATCTATATACGTTCAATTATAATTCACCAAGAATAAATTAAATATCATTAAAATTAAATTAAGTATCACACATATATATTAGAATATTATTCTAAATATCTATATAATATATAAAAGAGGAGTTTTCTCCCTTCATTTTTTTTTCTCCATTTTTTCTCTCTCTTCTCCCATCAATTTTTTATTATGTTTTTCTCTTTCTTTTTATAATTTTAATTCTTTTCTAAAATTGTCAAATTTAATTTATAAAAAAATATTCAATGTGCATCTTAAGTTTAAGTTCGTCAGAAGATCTTTAATATGATATAAAAATTATCAAAAATTAATTTAAAACGAATCGGTTATTAAAATTTTAAAATATTTTCATTATCAAATAATTTAAAATAATTTAATAACTATAATTATCATTACACTTTATACATAATTAAAAATTACGTTTTTAAATTTGAAATTTTATTGAGTAATTAGTATTTTATTTTTAAATCATATTTTACATTTGTTATATTTTGTTTCTGTTTATTATTTATATTTATTTATTTAAACAAATCATTTAATTTCGATTTCATCGTGCATCGCACGGATGGTCGTACTATTATTAAGGAGTATAATTTTATATTTACATAAGTATTAAATATAGTCTTGATATTCATTGAATTTCAGCTAAGCGAGGTCTTATTTTTCACAAATTTCGTATGATCGTATCTGGTGGAATGGCGGAGGAGGAGGAGATGGCGGCGGAGAGAGAGAGCGCGCAAAGTGGGGATGATGCGAGCTTGGATGAAGAAGCTGTGAGGAGAGAGAGACGGAGGGAGAAAAAGAGGAAGCGGCTGTTAAAAGAAGCTGAGAAAGCAGAGAAGCGGGGCGTTTGCTATTTGAGTCGGGTGCCTCCGCATATGAATCCGTTGAGGCTTCGCCAAATTCTTTCACAGTATGGAGAAATAGGCCGAGTTTATCTTACTCCAGAAGGTCAGACATAGCGCCGTTTCACATCAACTAATTCAAATTGTTGTTAATTCTCGCGCAGCATCGTTTTTATGTTGTTTCTTCTGCAAAATTGGAATGCTGTCAGTTCTTGAGTGTTTTTCCCAAATTATTTTATCATATATTAAAATTAAATCCTTCAGAACCTGGTTATTTTAAACAAATTTTGGAAAATAAAGGAAGGAGGAAGAAGAGGCTAGTTCCTTTTTGCTGTGAAACGACGCCGCATAAGTCCACAGCACCCTCTGCTGTGTTTCTTCTAGTAGAATTTTTTGTTGTGTTTACCAATTTTTGTTGGTCACCAATTCTCTCTTTCCCTTCTTCTGTTTGCAGATCCTGCTAATCAAATGCGCCGGAAAAAGTCTGGTGGATTCAGGGGGCAAGAGTTCTCAGAGGGGTATGCTTATTGATTTTGCTTGTGGCTTGTGAAATTCCTTACTATGCTAGCTTGACATGATGATAACCAAGCATGTTAATATTTATCCAACCTAGAAATTCCTGATTCTGTATTTGTTTTTGGGTTGGTAGTGTCCTTTCACATGACTGTCTCTTTGAGAGTTGCACATTCATAAATAAATGGCTCCATATATTGCTGCTTGCAGGTGGGTTGAGTTCATTGACAAGAAAGTTGCAAAGAGAGTTGCGAGCATGTTGAATGGAGAACAAATTGGTATGTCGGTTTAGTTTGTTTTATGGTTTTGCATTGTAACTATGCACCTTTTTGCATTTGATAATTTGGCATACCACACTTGATAATTTGCTGAAAGGCAGAGATATTCACGCAAAATTATAGTACTGCATGAACTTATGTGGACGAGGGGAAATAATTATGTGATATTCTTCTTCTTCGTTTGATATATAATTTTCTAATTCAGAAAAGAACTTGAGGCTTTATGAGAATCAAATTATTCGTGTTTGGATTTTCTTTTCTAGTTTTGTAGGATTTGTACTCAGGCTTACATATTTGTTATGATTGCACCTTGCCGGTCATGGTTTTAAATCTTCTCGTATTTTGGTTTAGGTGGAAAGAAAAGGTCATCCATCTACTATGACCTGTGGAATATCAAATATTTGAGTAAATTTAAGTGGGATGATCTTAAAGAGGAGACAGGTAAAGTTACTTAACTCTCTTATTACCATGATGTGCTCTGAGGTACCCACCTGCAAGAATGAATATCAAATGACTGTTTTGCAGAAATAAAGAATGCTACTCGAGAGCAGAAGCTGGTGTTGGAACTCTCTGCTGCCAAAAAAGAGCGAGACTTTTATCTCTCCAAAGTTGACCAATCAAAGGCGATTAGTAAGATTGGAGAGCGGTTAAAGAAGGTAGTTACAATATGCACCATGCTTGTCAAATATCTATTTGTTATATATACACATAGGGGTGTTTATTTGGGTGATTAATTTTGAACTTATTTGATAATCTAATCCTTCACATAATCATTTATTTTATGTATCACATCATAGTTCCCGTCATGGATGATTATCTATCTACCGTATCATAGTTTCCGTCATGGATGATTATCTTTAGAATGGATTCCTAATCGGCATATTATCAACTGTTTACACTTGCATTTGATTCTGAATGCAGAAGCGGAAGATTGAAATGGTACCGAAAGTAGTCCGCCATTTCCCTCAGAAGAGACCATTCGGGAACGAAACCGGAGAGAACAAGGGCCAACTATCAAGGGACATCTTGGCAGGAGTGAGTGTTTATTTGACTCTGTCAGCTATTCTTGATTGTATGTGTTTGATATTTAGAATCTTCATGTATGTATTTCAGGTTTTTGGCTCGTGATGACTGATGAGTTTTATGCGAATCGGCTATTTTTTGTGAGGTATTGTTTCCTTCAAGTGCAGTTTTGGAGTTTGCAAACACTCGGGTTGATGTTCATGCTTTGTCATGTTTGTAGCTGTTAAATGCTCTACCATAGGTCATATTTTTCTTATACTAGATATAGAATGTTTTAGCAATTTATTGCCAAAAAATAGACCTCGTAGTTATAAGAACATCTGCAGTCTCTTTGAGTTTTTTGGATTGTATTAACTCTTTTCACTCTATTTTGGTCTCTCTTGTCAATTAAGGATCATTTGGGAAAATTATATACTTCCTCCATTTGAAAAAAGTTGCCATAATGTGAAAGACATAGATTTTAATAAAATGTGAGTGAAGTTGTTAGTAGAATAAGGATATCACTTTAAATGTGAGCGAAATTGTGTGATCCCATTATTCTCTCTGATCATGAAAAAATTTGTCTTAATTTCTTTTTCAGTTCACGAAAATGTTGTTCACATGTGATAAATTTTTTGTGAACGTATATAATATTATAATAAAAGTGATAATTTTTTTGTGAGCGGATCCAAAAGAAAATTGTGACACGGTATGTTTCGTAGACGGAGGATTAAGTAAAAATTAAAAAATTGTGAAAGTTGCAGCCATAAATTACTATTAATATTTTTATTTATAATCGCTACATGAAATAAGAACACTTTTTTTTTGGATCGGCTAATTCTATCCACACTTAACAGGAGCATCAATCCGATTGTCTATCATTCTGATAGGACTTCGATCGAAATACCAATCGCCAATAGCTTGTGAAATAGTCTGCACATATAAAATAAAATTTGGTAACCAAGTATTATTTCATCTTGAAAACAAATGAGTTATTTCATTTTGGCAAATTTTTGTTTCTGAAAAATAATTTTATGAAATATTAAAGCTTTTATTTTGTTAATATACTATTCTATTTTTTTGTAGTGCAATCATGAATAATGTATAAAATTAAATACTTATGCATGTGTCATATTATATACATATATGTATGAAGTTAGGTTCAATGGAGAATACCAAATATTCAAATAATAAAGAACATTGAACATGTCAATAATTCCCGTTTAACGTTAAATGTTCGTATAAATAATTTTATTGAACGTTTGGGGTTCATGGGGTTCGAACCCTGATATAAATCCGTTCAATAAAATTATTTGTACGAACGTTTAACATTCAACGGGAATTACTGACATGTTCAATGTTCTCTGTTGTTTGAATATTTAGTGTTTTCCATTGAATTTCCTTGTATGTATGTATATACTATATAACTATTATCAGTGCATCACACATAGGGTAAATCTAGTAGAACTTAAAGCAGAAGAAGAATAAAAATTGCAACTATCAAGCATTTTCTGTAATTTATTAGTCACGTACACAAACTAATATGTATATATATAATGATAATATATATAGTAAATAATTGTGAAAAAAATGATAAAATAACAATAACAAAAAAAAAGAGCTACCTTATCTTGCAGTTTGCAGGTTGGTCCATTCCAAAGAGCATTTGATACGGTTAAAACATGATAGAAGCAAGAGGTCATGAAAAGCCCTCTTGATGGATTATCAGGAAGTCCATTTATTGCATCTAAGAATGTAGCCCCAAAATCTGTAATTAAATCATATTTTATTTCACTTGTAATTTCTGTATAAAAATATGTCTACTTTATAATATTACAACCTATTTGCATATAAACTAAAATGTCTTGCACCATTGATAACATCTAAAAAATACTCCCTCCGTCCCAAACGAAATGTCCTACTTAATAGATGTTATATTATGATATAAAATGTGTCTAAAGTAGATAAAGTGAGTTGGTGGAGTATTTCTTTTCGGCGCAGAAATTAAGAAATGTGTATAAAGTAGATAAAGTGAGTTGGTGGAAATTATTTAAATATTAAGTATAGAGAGAGAGTGTATTGCCAAAAAAGGAAACATGACATTTCGTTTGGGACAGCCCAAAAAAGAAAACATGACATTTCGTTTGGGACGGAGGGAGTACAATTTTGTATCATAATCCAACATTCACTAAATACGAAGTGAGAGAATCAGAAAGTACTAACGATTCTGTCACTTAATACTTAATAGATGTTATATTATGATATAAAATTAAAAGCTCATGTGTTATTTAAATATTATTGACAATATTGGACATTTTAGATGATATTAATTTATTGAAATTAAAATACCCTTGATGAATTTCATTTGAGGTGGTGTGCAGGTATTTGGAGTAGGAGGAGGCGCCGGAATAGCTGTAACATTGATGCAAGAAGTGTTCCAACCCTCAAGCTCAGGAGGATTAGGGCTCAAATATTTTACCTGAGAAAATTAATTAAAAATATACTGATTTTATAAGTAGAAAAAATGTGAGAAAATTTAATACTACTATTATTTTACCTGATATGAGTCGAAAATGGGGTTCAATAAGAAGAGTGGTGTCTGAACATCTCCAACCAAATATTCGGCAAAAAGGCACTATAAAATATTACAATATATAAATTCTCTCAATATAAACAACATATTTTTATTAGATATATACTAATTGTACAACTTTACTTACCAAACTAACATTCACTTTCGAGGTGCATGACTTAGGCAATATATCGTATAATTTCTGCATATAAGAAAATAATAACAAAGAGTCAATGTCAATTGTATTAGAGAAAAAGAAATATAAATAATATTAAAAATATGTAATTAAACATTTCTCATTGGATCATACATGGAAATCAATCACATTTCTGAAATTCTTTTCCCGGCCTTCTGCACCAGGGAAGTCCTTTCTATTTTTGGATAAACACATACAAAAGTATAAATATGTCGGTGAATATAAACTTGTACAAATTATATATAGAAAGAGAAAAAACGATCCAGTGAGAATGCTCTTTTTCATAAGAATGTGAATTGATATGAATATTGTGCGTGTATTAGCCTAGCGGTAAGAGGTTAATACCCAAGACCTAAGGTTTTAGGTTCGAATCCTCCGTCGCACGGTCTTTGAATTTCTTTATTTACTTATACAATTTATCAAAAAAAAAAATTATATGAATAAATCAGTATATAAGGTTGAATAAGGTGCTTGTAATACATGAATAATCATTCAAACATAAGTTCGAATTTTAGAGGAGGCGAAAATTTCCTCAATTAACTAAATTACAACTATTCATGCATTATAAACAGTTTATTCAACTATATATACTCATTTTTCACGAAAATAGTCATTCTCACTATATATATATATATATATATATATATATATTTAATTTAATAGTAATAGTAATAGTAATAGTAATAGAAAATCTCACGCTCGAATGAAAAAACCAGAATCCGCAACACATTTCACTCTCTTAGCATTCGGTAGAAGTGATTTGAATTCATCACAATGTAGTATAGTCGCTAATCCACCTGCCGAACAACCAGTAAGAAGAGCCTGCAAATTTAATTAACACTTATTCATTTAGGTAAATATATATATATATTTTTTTTTAATTTTAGGATCATATAGAAAATGTAAATGGATATTGGAGTGATTAATTAAAGACTAATAATTAATAAATCAACAATCATACATTTTCTGCATTTTTCATTCCTTTTTGCAGCAGCTCATCCATTGCAGAACTAAAGATTCTTGACCCCCTAAATTGGACGAGGCGCCCCTGAGATTATATATTAATTTAATAGAAAACAAATGCTATTAGAGAGATTAAATAATTTCGTATTAGTACTATTAAATGAGGTTATTTACATATAAATTATTGAACTTTCAACAAATTCTGATTCTGCACATGAATTTTAAAAATTTTATCAAAATTACTATTTTTTTTCCTTTCTCATTTTGCATATTAACTCATTTTTTGTTGTGGTGATATGATATAAACATGCGTGTATGGCATAAATATGATAATTTGAAAAACAGAACTCACGATCGTATCGTATAAGTTTCATGACCAAAGTTTGGTCAGAAAATTGATAAATATGTAAAATTTTGAATAATTTTAATAAAATTTAAAATTTATGTACAAAATAAAAACTTATTAAAAATTTAGTGATTTATATGCAATTAATCTTATTAAATAATGACTTACTTACGTTATCATCTTGTTCAGTATCTCCTAGAAAAGACGCCCCATCACAGTATCGAAGAAAAACTCTATTCCAATTGTAGAATTCTGAAATACAAATTAGAGATTTCAACGTGAAAAAAAATTCGTCCAAATCAAATTAAATTAATTAATCATAATTAATTAATGGGGTTATTGACGCCTAACTACATCAATTTTGGGGTAGTTTATAATTTTGCACATGAACTTTAAAAAAAGTAAAAAAAATACATGAAATTTAACGTTGTAGCAATTTTATCACAAATTCAAATATTAGATATTCAAACTCTATAAAAATATTACGATTTACGGATTTAGAGATGTCTTATGCGATATCTTTTAGAGATGTCTTATACGTTGTCATTTTTTAAAACGTCCGATAAATACACGTCGATATTTCGACTTGCTATGTCAAGCTTTAATTTGAGTAAAAATTGAATTTGTGACATCGTACAACTCTAAAAGATATCGTATAAGACATCTCTAAACCCGTGAATCGTAAGATTTTAATGAAATTCGAACATCTAATATTTGAATTTGTGATAAAATTGCAACAACATTAAAGTTCATGTATTTTTTTACACCTCTTAAAATTAATGTGCAAAATCAGACTACCTGTAATAACCCTAATTAATACTCAAATAGTCCATTAATTACCTGGATTAACTGATTGATCCGAACTTAAGATTCCACTAAAAGTTTCAGGTCCGACGTGAACGTTTTTCGTGCCACCATGAAATTCACCCATTCTTAAATAGCAAGTCCAATGTGCACACCATCCACCACCCTAAAAAAATAAATAAATATATAAACATTTGAAATAGTTTTTTTATTTAACGAAATAATTGATCATATAAATATTAAGTTAAAGGGTTAACCATTAAATAAACAATCCAGTTATTAACCCCGTCGCCAAATCCTGGATCATAGTGGTAGCCTGCTGGAGACCCATCTATACAAACTGCGGTGAGAAATGTAAAATTTAAATAATTAGCAAGTTAATTATGTTAAAATAATGATACTATTTTTTGAATAAAATAAGTAATAAAAAGTTTATTTTATTTTGTACCTGCGAGTTTTTCATGTGCATTATCAATAATTTTGAGAGGTACGATTTGGCCACGAACTTGGGCGATTAAAGCAACTAGCGCACAAGCAAATATTACGTGTTTTCCCATTCCTTGCAACCAAAACATATTCCAAAAATTTATAGTTTAAATATCAATGAATAATTAGAGGATATTCACAAATTTGTTCACTTTTGCAATCTCTACAACGTTGCTTTATACATATAATATTACTATTTAAAAAAAATCTAAATACTTATCTCCGGTGTTAACAAAAAACAATCAAAATCATCAATGATCTTTATAAAAGTATATAGAAAGAAGCATGATTAATATAGGGGGTGATTGAATCAAATTTTCCACTTTGTAGAAATCAAAACCAATTGCACACTGTTAATTTTTCTATGATCTACAATTATGATAAATGAAAATACTATCGCCATTATTATAAAAAAAAATGGATTATGATAATACTCTCTCTGTCTACGATGTCGTTTTCAATTTTGCCATTTTGATCCGTTCACATTATCATTTTCACTTCTATTTATAGCAGTATGGTCCACAAACTCCACTCATAAGAATACGGGGACCCAAACTCCACTCACAGTAGTACTACTCACTACTATCCCTCACTTTCTTAAAACTCGTATCGTTCATAAAGTGAAAAATTCATTACCATGAAAGATGCATTATTGTATGTACTAAGATGCATTATTCAGCATGAAAATTAATCATAGCCATCCATTTAGTTAAAATATATGAATAAAATTGGCTCCTAGTTCCTTCACTAGAGATGATTCATATCAAAACGCCCATTATCACATAATGCAAATGATCTTTCACTTCACTAAATTGTTATGAAAAGAAATTACATTATTAATTGTAATATATAAAAAAAACATAATTATATATGTATATTTATAAATAGTTAAATAAACACAACAACCAGAATATGAACAACCTTAACCCCATCATAACATAAATTCTGTAATATACTTACCTTCTGAATCACCTATGATCACTTCACTTGCAACAAATTACTAAACTTTTTTCTCAAAAAAAAAAAAAAGACACACAAGAATATAACCTCGTTTTTAACTTTTTCTTCACACACTTATGAGATCACTTGCAACAAATTAGTGAATGTACAATGCTTAATCAACAATTATATAACCTTAACTACTTACGATCTAAGTAGCGAATAAATTTCCAAAATTATTGGTTTTGGATCCATATGTCGCCATTTCAACCCTTTTACGTAAATACCATTCATCATGCTAACTAAAAAAAGAACATAACGTCGAGATTATTCAATTTTATGATATAATAATAGGCGCATTGCGAAAATTAAATTTCATTCCACAAAATGAAAAAGCAAAAACTAAATCCCTTTTATTTATTCTTTCTTTTTCTATTTATTAATTACCCCCATTTAATTTTAACATGTCACATTACTGGCCTACTGGGATCGATATTTTTTGGGGGCGTTTACTTTGAATGATTAGCTTTGATAGATAAATCTAAATAGTTACATTAAATCGACCTCAACTTGTCCAAATTGAGTCAACAAATAAAAAGACATAAAAAGAAAAAAAGTTTCAAGAATATATAGTGTCATTAATTACAGAAACATGTCATTTCCTTCAAAATTGACTATATTTTAATAATCTAAACTATGTTAAAAGTATGATAACCTCAAAGTCAGGTCAAGATTGCGTATCTTTTACAGATATTTTTGCAGTTCAAATTAGTAGGTACAGGAATGGACCACCAGTAATTCAAGTGCCAAAGTGAAATTAATCTACTTTCACTTCTTCTATAAATTTATTAATTACCATTAATCCCTATTTAATTAATCCAACAAATCAACTCTGCAAATCTTTGATCAATTATTATGATTGCGATCTAGATTGTATGAGAACGTCATTGCAATCTTTCTTCTTTAATCTCAATTATTGATTCGTATGAAAAGAATTTTGAATTTAGTTCGCAATGTATATGTACATTATATATATCATAAAAAAAAAGATAAAATAACAACAAAAATGAGCCTTCTCCTACGCTACATGAATATCATATAAAAACAACAACAAAAATCTATTAATAAGAAAATAGTTATACAAAACTAAATATAAAGGAGCAGTAGCACCTGGATGAAATTGATTATTGAGGTATATAATATAATGTATTGTTACTGTTGTACTTCAAATACCCTTATTATTAAAATTGAACGAAAGACATGCGAATAAGAAAAACAAAACACATCAGAAGTTCAAAAAATATAAAATACATTAAAATTGCATCAAATCTAATAACAAATAAATAAATACATAGATTTATAAACCAGAAAAATAGAAATCAATAAACTAATTGCTTCCAAATTTCAAACTGATCCCTTTCATACTTTCCTTGCTCATTGGACAATTCGATAAATAAAGATTAAATAACAAAAAGTAATGAAGTAAACACTGTAAATTAGTAAAAATATGTATTTTCCTCTATTTAATTATATATTCATGATCTAACGATAAAAAAGCTGAAGAGTCTTGATAATTTAAAAAAAAATATAAGGATATATTCAGAGTTGAAATCTCTAGCGTGGACTCAATGAATTCTCAACTAAAATAATGGGAATCGAAGAGACGAGTATATTTTTCTGAAGATATGAATGAATTTATATATATATATATATATATATATATATATATATATATATATATATATATATATAGGGAGAGGTTCAAATAAGAACCACTAAATAAAATTAGAACAGAGAGCCATTTTAAACCATTCGATCATCAAGATCTACGGTGAATGCATCATCTTGGTGGATGAATGCAGATCCTGGGTTCGAATCCTGAAGGGAGTATTATTTTCGGATGCATTAAATTTAATAGTGAATGCATTAATTTATATAGTAGATACATTAATTTTAATGGTTCTTATGTTCTTACGATAAGTGTGGTTCTCACTATAATCGCACCCTATATATATACTCCCTCCGTCCCATAATAAGTGGCCACATTTCCTTTTTCGTCTGTCCCACTATAATTGGCTGCTTTCTAAAAATGGCAAAAGTTTACTTTAATTAAGTCAACAATTACTCACTAATTTGGTCAACAATTGTAGGCCACTTTCTAAAAATGCCAAAATTACTTTAATTAAGTCAACAATTACTCACTAATTTGGTCAACAATTGTAGGCCACACTCTATTAAAACATATAACACTCAATTTCTTAATCTACGTGCCGAAAAGAATGTGGCCACTTATTATGGGACGGAGGGAGTATTAGGTTTAGAAAAAATTTGGGCCCTAGGCCGTCGACCTAGTCCGCCCGCCCTCCATCGACAGGGCGTAGTTGTGAATTGCTCTTTAAATAGTAAAGATGACAATTTATTACTAACATTCTAAAATAATAGAGATGACTAAAAAATAAGTTTAGTGGTAAATTACTCTTTAAACTTGTTTGATTGTTATATGAAAAAAACTAGGGCGTGGAGCTATAGGCATTTTTTTTGGGGTTTTACTTGAATTTCATTATGCTACTTTATTCTTCATTTTATTATCTTGTTGCCTCTTCTTATTTTTTATATACAATACGATCCATTGAAAAGAAATAATTCTATTAAACTATTTATTTAGAGTCGGAATGTTGCCTTACGACCTATAGATTTCATACAATGTAAACTATTTTTAGGATTATATAAACAAGAAAAGTTTTTTTTAATTTATAATTAATAATTACATATAGATTATAGACCATGGAATTGGACTATCATAATATAGGAATTCCGCCATTTTTTCCCAACTCTGACTTATCCACTAAATCCCTTACTTTCCCAATATAGTGGAAATTATGAAACCCAAATTATGTTTATCATCTCATTTCTTAATTTGAAAGATTTTACTTTAGAAAATAAGCAATCGCCACTAAAGAAGTAAACCATATATTAAGACGTCATGTGTGGTCGATCGCGAAAATTATATCCCGTGGTTATGAGGGTTAAATTAACATTTAAATAAGTACTATTTTTATATTCCCTCCGTTCACTAATTGTTGGCCTACTTTCTTTTTTGGTCCGTCCACCAATTTATGTCCTACCCATTTATAGTAAGTCTTTATAATTTTTTAATTGGTGGGTCCCAATAAACAATACACTTTTTCTCCACTCAACTAATAAACAATACACTTTGTGGGTCCCTTTCTCAACTCAACTAATAAACAATATATTTTGTGGGTCCCTTTCTCCACTCACTACACTTTTTCTTAAAATCTGTGTTTTGCCTCCTAGGCCAACAATTAGTGGACGGATGGAGTATTTAATTATGTGATTACATAAAGAGAATATGTATATATAATTTTTTTCATTAAATTCAAATAATTAATTTGAAGTTTCTGGTTTAGGCCAGTCCACACTACTTGATGTCCCATTTAACTAATTAATTAATCCAAACTAGTTTTCACAATGAAAAAAAAAAATAAGCAAACTGAAAATCAACTTGTAAGATTATTTAAAGAGTTTGGCGTCGAAAATAACATAATGTTCATCCATATATGGTCACAATTATTCTTCTTTTACAAAATAATGTAACTGCATAAAACTATAAAAGGTGGCTTTTTTTCCTTTTATGTATATATATAAAGACTATCAATCATGGTTCCCTATTTCCCTCTTTGGTGACTCGAACCCTCAGTCGGCGTTTTACCAATTGAGCTGCGCTCCGTTGTCACACTTGTCACTATAAAAGGTGACAATGTAATTACAATGTTTGAAAACGTGTGCGAGAAATTACAAAATTGATCAGATGGATAGTACTTATTATATTTTTGACAATTAAGCTGTATTTATATAACTATATAGAGTCAAGTCAATGCATCCCCACATGCAGAAAGAAGAAGAGGGGATTAGAGATAGAGGTGAAGATTGCGTATCTCTAAGAGATGTTCTTTTCTAGATTCTTGTTAGGATGGAGTGGACATGCATCCATATATTCTAAGTTTCCAAAGTGAGATTAAATTTCATTGGACAGTTATAAGATTTGGTATTTCCTATGGAAATATGTATAGTCACAGTCTCCTCTAGTGCATCATCAATATATAGATTCTATCTTGATCTGCCCCAACATCTGTGTCCAATGCAATCCAATTAAGATATCATTGCATTCTCTATCTAATCTCACTAGATTCGTCATATTCAAACTAGAATTAAATGCACTTTATTATTTTATAATATGGAATCTTCTAAACAGTGGCATGTAAGGTTGCCTATATGTATATATAGGATTAAGTTATACCGTGAATGTTATTTTTCGTGAGAAATGAGAATAATGAATAAGTCGGTAAATAGTGAGTTGTTTGTGATGACTGAATACCGGTA
The DNA here is from genome assembly GCF_028751815.1 of Salvia miltiorrhiza. Lineage (NCBI taxonomy): Eukaryota > Viridiplantae > Streptophyta > Magnoliopsida > Lamiales > Lamiaceae > Salvia > Salvia miltiorrhiza. The sequence goes on along the minus strand of NC_080389.1, from coordinate 59,921,391 downwards.
TTTAATTAGTTGATAAAATTTTCGCTCTCTATAGAGGATTCGAACCCAAGTAAATTTTCGTCTCCTCTAGATAAATATCAACTATAGAATTTGAAAATATAACGTTACAGATTCATTCTCATTTCTCACCACATTTGTCTATTCTCATTCGATCTTCTCCCTATATATCCAGTGAGAATATTATTTGTAATAACGAGAATAATGGGTATAAGTTCATAAATAAGCTACATGTGATGCATGGATAGCCGACCAGCCGTAATTCAATTAATTGATGGAATTTTCTCCCCCTCCAAGATTTGAACCAAAGTTTGAATGATTATCGTGCATTATAAGCAAATTATTCATGGATCTATATTGATTTATTCGTATCACAGTTCTCATTTTCACGGAAGCATTCTCATTGGATCCTCTCTCTGTATATATATACATGTTAGTGTATGTGTGCAGAGGCGGAGCCAGGATTTTTTTGGGGGGGGGGGGCTGAACTGTTACGGGGGTTCGGGGGCGGTAGCCCCCGATTTTTTTTTTTGGGGGCATTCAACACATTTTAGACATTTTTTTACTAAAATACAAATATAATCATAATAATAACAGCATTTTTATAGATAATATAGTTCAAAACATTTACTAAAATTTTTTTTTGGAGCATTCAATACATTTTAGACATTTTTTACTAAAATACAAATATAATAATAATAATAATAATAACAACATTTTCATTTATAATATAGTTCAAAACATTTACTAAAATTTTTTTTTGGGGCATTCAATACATTTTAGACATTTTTTACTAAAATACAAATATAATAATAATAATAATAATAATAACAACATTTTCATAGATAATATAGTTCAAAACATTTACTAAAAATTTTTTTGGGGGCATTCAATACATTTAGACATTTTTTAATAAATACAAATATAATAATAATAATAATAATAATAACAACATTTTCATAGATAATATAGTTCAAAACATTAATAAAAATTTTTTTGGGGGCATTCAATACATTTAGACATTTTTTACTAAAATACAAATATAATAATAATAATAATAACAACATTTTCATAGATAATATAGTTCAAAACATTAGCTAATTTTTTTTTTGGAGGCATTCAATACATTTAGACAGTTTTTACTAAAATACAAATATAATAATAATAATAATAACAATATTTTCATAGATAATATAGTTCAACATTTACTAAAAAAATTTTGGGGACATTCAATACATTTTAGACATTTTTTTACTAAAATACAAATATAATAATAATAATAACAACATTTTTAGACATATTATATAAAAAAAAAAATCAAAATTTGGGGGGGGCTCTAGCCCCCCCTAGCCCCCCTGGCTCCGCCCCTGTGTGTGTGTTACACTTATAATTAATTCACAATATATATCATATAAATTTGAGGGAAGCAATATGAATTCCGTTCAAAGCATGTTAGGTTCTTAAGCTAAATTAACAAGTTGATGTTATAACTTATATGCGTGGAAATAACTTTCGCAAATTATAGTCGTAAAATCCGTTTGTTTTCAAGAAATCCTACTTCTTTTTTTTGACTTTGGGAGTCAAGAAATCCTACTTAAATTCCACGTCACGTGCAAACTTTTATTGATATATACTATAGTTACACGATGCATTTAAAAGTTATAAATTTAAATAATACATATATATATATAGGGGCGCGCTCCAGTGAGACCCCCTATTTTTCGTGTAACATGAGTACAATGAATAAGACATATAATACTAATGAACAAAACATATATCTAATGAACAAGGCCGTATATACTGATGAACAATGCAGTATATACTGATGAATAACAAAATTTAAAATATTATGCTCCCTCCAGGATTCGAATCCTGTGAAAAAAAATCACCCTTCAGATACAATATCAGCCATAGGATTGATAAAATAAACGCACCAGATCGTGCCCTAGATCTCACTAAAATTAGGGGGTCTCATTGGAGCGGCCTCCTATATATATATATATATATATATATATATAGAGAGAGAGAGAGAGAGAGAGAGAGAGAGAGAATTTTCATCACAAATTTTGAAGAAATTTAAATGCAAAAGTACTCTTATATTATATCAAAATAAATACATTAAAATATTTAAATGATTAAATTATATATTTAGAAATTAAAATAAGTAAAGATAGGTATAGCATAGATATAGTCTGATCTTCAATTAGTACAGACAAAAATGCAGTAGTCCAAATACCTAATCTTTCGAATAAAAAAAAGAAGTGTTTATTTGATTCAAACTTATACGTACTATATGCTGATTTTGCATGTGTTAATTTGATGCTTTTGGTATTTTGATAGGCACCTAAAGACACTGTTAATATCTCCGATAAGTTAATTTAATTTTAGAAAACGTGCAATATTATTTTGTGTACTCAATATTATTGTTTAAGTAATTGTTTTATAGACTATTAGCAATTTTTTATTTGTGGTAGTGTTCACGAAATTAGGCGTGCATTAGGTAAAATCTACCTCCTCCGTCATGTTACAAATGTCACACTTCTCATAATGGGATGTCTCATTCTTTTTTTAACAATATATTATTTCTCTATATCTAAAATTTTCCACCAACTCACTTTATCTACTTTCTACACATTTCTTAATCTCTGTGCGCCCTAAAGTAATGAGACATTTATAATGAGACGGATGAAGTATATATTATTGTACAATGACTTGCAAACCATATATAATGAGAAATTATATATGTGTGATAAAAACTAATTGGAGGCCATTTAAATTTATAATTAAGACAATCGTGTTTTTTTTATATACTATGTAACACTCCGTTACCATGGGGTGGGGCCCAAGATCAATGTGATGGCGATGCGAGCTATCTTCTATAGATGCTTTTTCACATTTTGTCAAATTTAAAATCTCCTCAAATTTCCGAAATGATTGATCCAAATAGGTCATTAAACATTATTAGCCACTACTTGCCAAGAGACTTGCATATGTTATGTTCATAAGAGTTGAATATTAGATACTAGTTTTAAAAATATTTATACCTAAATACTTGATAAATTTCTGAAGCTTCAAAAGAATTTAATCAAGATCATATATACAATTCTATAAATTACGACCAAGAGACACCACAAAAGTTTAATCAGTTAGAAAATTGATCCCTTCATTTTGTAATAAAATATTTATGGAAATCATCTCTCATATTCTTTACAATCCCAAGCATGTATGTATAGTATAATAAAAAGTTTGAAAAACGTTGTGTTTATTCAAATGAATGCGATACAATACAATGTATCATAAAATAAATTATCAACTCCCTCTTTAGGAACACCCAAGCAATGAAGCTCTCTTGTATAAAGAGTGTTACAATAAGGGTAAAAAATAAAGATAAAATATTGAACCATGCATGTCATAAAAAGAAAAACGTCTTATTTTTTATGAACACCGAAAATAATAAAAATGTCATAATTTTAGTGGACGAACGAAATATTTATTTAGTTCAACATCCCTAGTTGCGTCGGAAATTTCTATTTTTATGGTACATATAACTCTCGAAAAATGGAAGTAACGTGAGTGTGGGATTTTGCCATACATGCAACTATGCAAGAGCCATATCGAGCTACATCTACATGAGTTTAATACACAATTTTATTCAACATAAAGAAAAAAAAGAAAAAGAAAAAGCACTTGACAAAAACCAATAAATTAATTAATTGAGTAAATGAGCTAAACTTGCGAAGTGAAGCCTTCCTCAACGTGATCATGCAACTCATGATCATCTCCCGCGTTGGGCGCCGCCGCGATGGATATGTTCAAATCCGGCATTTCCGACATCGCGGCTCCGGCCCACGCCACGAGGCCCGCGAAGGCGTTGGAGACGCACGCGTACCACGAAAACGACACCAAAATCATGGGATAGACGTACCAGAAGAGAAACTGCGGCAAGAACAAGCAAGCCAAGAAACAAGTGGAGAAAGTGGGGGAGAAGCTGTTGATTTGGACTTTGACAAATTCCATGTTGTTTGGAGAGGTTAATGAGATGATTTCAATGGCAATGAAGGTGAAGAAGAAGAAGAGAGAGGTGAGGAGGAAGAATTTGGACCAAGTGAGATCACTAGTCACCTCAAAGGGATCCCATTCCCATGGCATGGCCACATGGGATTTCACTATATTAATTGCTACAAGAATCACAAATCTCAAATCAGACTTCCACATTTCTATTATTGTTTTAGTTGTTGCAATATATATGGCCCTATATGGCTATATATAGACTCTAGTAGTAGTATCTAACAAAAAGTCATAAGTAGAATGTAGCTTTTTAGACCTTAATTAACCCTCGTAAAAAAATTGATTAATTTGTTCTATTTAGATCGATCGTGTTATGGGTCTTTCAGTTTAGCTTTGAGTTTGAAATAATCAAATCTTGATAAGTTGATTATATAATCACAAATCTACAAATAACAGCTCTCAAGTAATGTCGGATCGTTTTTTTTTTTACTACTACTCCAGTTTTAGTTTTAGATTGTTTGAATTTGATGGTGGATCCTCGACTTTTTTTTTTGGGTATTCTATGATATGAATCCGATTTGGACCCATATCACCATTGGGCAACACAAATTGTATTTTATTTTATTGAAGCCTCAAAGTTTATTGCTTTCGCACACTCAAATATATTTGAGAATGTTAGGACAATCAATTCAATAATATTGATAAAAAAAATAGAAATATAGTGAAAAATAAAGTACACACATGAATTAATTTTATACAGTAATGCTAATTAATTGCATTTGTGTATTCATTATAAGAACATTCCTTCTATAATGAGTGCTCGTTTGGTTCAAGTAGAGGAATGGAAAGAGAATGAAATCAAATAAAGGGGTGGAATGGTAACAATAACTATTACTTTTATTGGATGTTTGGTTTAATAATAGAAATGAATCATTAATAGGGGATTCCCTTTCTTTTGTTTCCCCTCTATTTTGAGGGTTAACAAATTGAGTGATTGGATTACCCTCAAGTAATTAAGGGTAATGGTTAACTTATTATCCGAACCAAACAACAAGTAATTGATTCAATAAACTGAATCCCGTTCCAACCTCCAATAACACCAAACCAAACATGGGTTGAATGTACACGGATCCACTCAATAAAATCCCTCTTATTGAGTGGTATTGATAAGAAAAGAAATTCATTCTAATCTTATCGACGATGCTAGCAACAACTAGACTTTTAATGAAGTTAATCTATGAATCATAAACATAAAAATCTACTAACTAGCCCTAATACGATTCTCCCACTCAAGATGTCGAGGTAGATGTTGAAACAATCTAACTTCTTAATCTTGCGAGTTCAACACTTGTGTTTCTTTGTGAATAGATTGGTACTTGGTGGGCAAGAATATCAAGGCTAGCGTTGAAAATGAATCAAATAATTTTAGTTCGATTGATATTCGATTCGAATTTTAATGATTTGAATACAAATATAAATATAATTTTTTGATTTGATTAGTTATCAAATAAGATTCGAGAATTACGATATTCGATTTAGTATTCAAAATATTTGATATATATATATATATAGGGGGCCGCTCCAATGAGACCCCCTAATTTTAGTGAGATCTAGGGCACGATTTGATGCATTTATTTTATCAATCCTATGGCTGATATTGTATCTGGAGGGTGATTTTTTTTTCGCAGGGTTCGAATCCTGGAGGGAGCAGAATATTTTAAATTTTGTTATTCATCAGTATATACTGCATTGTTCATCAGTATATACGGCCCTGTTCATCGGTATATATGTCTTATTCATTACAAATTTTTTAAATTTTATTTTTCATCAGTATATACATCTTGTTAATTAGATATACGTTTTATTCATTAGTATTATATGTCTTATTCATTGTACTCATGTTACACGAAAAATAGGGTGTCTCACTGGAGCTCGCCCATATATATATATATATATATATATATATATATATATATAAAATTTAAAAAATATAAACTAAAACAAATAAAAAAGAATATTTGTTTAAATAAAAATGAACCACAACAATAATAATCAAAGCATTAAAAAGACATTGGATTGGTATTCGATTTGAATTTTTGATATTCGAATACGAATTTTAATGATTAGAATACAAATATAAATATATTTTTTTGATTCGAATACGAATTTTAATGATATAGTATATGTCTTGAAATATTTTTGATTTGGGATTAGCTCTATAGGTCTTTAAAGATATTCTGTTCGAACCAATCGAGCTTAATTTTGTCCAAGCTAATAAAATTTGGCCCCAACCTTACTTTTTAGGTCTATTCAGGTTGATCCATTTATTTTTGACTAAATTGACATTCATACCTCTGTATTTATGAAAGACAACTACCACACTATCTCTAGATAGAAGGAAGTCTCTGTCCAATACAACTAACTACTACCACTACACAAGTTTTAGTTTAAAATTAGTATTTGCACCCCATGCGATGTACGAAAAATATTTTTATATTTTTATATTTATATAAAATTGATACCAACTCAATTGTCATATTAATAAATATAATAAAAAAAATAATTTTAATTGAATATGTTTGAGCTAAATATTGAAAAGATAAAAAAATAAAGAAGAATTTACAATTATAGAAATTGATATTAGGAAATGGCAAAAAAAAAGTTAAAAAAAAAATAGATTTACTAAAAAAATGAGAGATGAGTGAGAATTTTATAAAATTTTAGTCTTTAAATAAATATGATTTTTACATTTTAACTCAAATATTTATATAAAGTATCAAATTAAAGCTCTTATCGTGATCTTTAATTTGAGATGCATATTAAATATTTTATAATTAATAATCGAATTTCACAATTTTAGAAAGTAATAAAACAAAAAAAAAGATAAAGAAAAAACAAAATATATATAATTTATAAATAAATCTTCAATTTTATTTTAACTACAAAATTGTCACTCAATTTTAAAATCAATTTGTAATTGATTTCAAACTTTAATATTACTTTTTTAATCTAATATATATATATTTTTAAATTTGATGGTGTAAAGCTCTCAATTTCACTCGCAGCTGGCGGGAGTTGCCTTAATTGAAAAGTTCCCCCAAGTTGGACAGGATTCCGTCAAGTCTATAAATATGTCGAAAAATATGGGTTTGTTGATGTGGAAGTTTTTCCGTTTCTTTGAAAATGCATGACGACAAGAATAATGCATTCATACAAGTGAGAATTGAGATAAACAAGTATTTCATTCGTCTCGTTACAAATATCTCACTTTTCATAATGAGATTTTGCATTACAAATGTCTTATTCTTTTTTTTATAATATATTCTTTCTTTATACTTAATATTTAAATAATTTACACCAATATATTTTATCTACTTTCTACATATTTCTTACTCTCTCTGCCCAAAAATAATGTGACATTTATAATGGGACAGAGGAAGTATTATTCAACGACTAAAAGAAAATGAAAGTTTCATATTTGGATACATATTCTTTTTAATATTTTTGAATAATATACATAAAGTGCAAATTATAGCGAATGATTATGATGTTTGTGATCGCGATAAAATTGATTTCAGATTTCGTTTTATGGCATCGGTACTTAACTACACGTTTTTTTAGAAATCATAAGGATAGGTGAATGAGTATATGAACATGTACATATATATATATATATATATTTTGTAGAACAACACTTTATAATTATTCTTTCAATTAAAACCTAGCTATATATAACACTAGGTGCTTATGAAAAGTGTTGTGTGTTGCTGCCTACCCTATTCGAGGTTAGTTATATCTTGAATCCAATACACAAAACTCTTTAACGTGATAGACAAACGAGCATAGCATGAAAACTTGATACAAATGAGGGGAAATTAAAACATACCAAAAAATTATTGTGGCAATAATACACACGCCACGAAACATGCAAAAAAAGAAGGTAATAACTTATTTTTTTGATAAATTAACAGTATTAATAAAGAAATTTAAAGACCGTGCCACAGAGCACTCGAACTCAAGACTTTTGGCCTTGAGTATTAATCCCTTATCGCTTGATCAACGCACACACAAAGGTGATAACTTCTTGATATGGACTTTGAAGAATTCAATGCTTTTTGGAGATGTTGGTAGAATTTGAAGAGAAATTAAACAAAGGAAAAAATAAAGAAGAGAATTATGAAAAGCCAAAGTTTCATCCAAGTGAGATCACTGCTCACCTTAAATGGATCCCATTCACAGGGCATAGCCACACGTGATTTCACAATATTAATTACTAGCACAAGAATAAATCGTAATTCCATGTTCCACATATTTTTCAAATATTTTATATATGGACTAGAAAAATTAATCTTCACACATAGTTGGTGTGGCACACACCTATTTATATAAACAGTCAAGCATTTAAAATGATTATATATCGATTAGTAAAAACCACCAACATTGGAAGAAATTGCTGCATTTTGTTCCCCGAGTATCCGACAAAGACACACAAATAGTGTAAACTTTATTTTAAGCTAGGATTTGTAATTTTGTTTTTACTATCTCAATTCAATTTGTCGTCATTAATTATTCCATATAGAATATAAATGCCTAGAATCGGAACTCTTTTCAAACTTAAATTGAGGGATCTGTCGCGCATGAACAAGTAAAAATAAATAATGAATATGATTATGATTATGGATATGTACCCTCACCGACTTTGGCTATTTCCATCCAATCTTTCTTTGCTAATCATGATTTCAACAAGTAATACTCCCTCCCTGCACACATTGTTTCTATTTTTATTATTTTAATCTATTTATAATATTATTTTTATTTATAATAATGGGATTCACAAATTTCACTCACAACAATACCTATTATTATTCACTATTTTTTAAAAACATGTGCCGTCTATAAAGTAAAACAGATATCATGGACGGAGGAAGTAGTAATTTCAGCTAATTTAATAATTTGGTCACAATTGATATTTAAATTGGAAACTAGTGTGCTTGCAATATCTAAAGCATTGAGCTGATTTTGGCCCAAATATTTTAGAGCCCGAACCAACTTCGGGCTGGGCCGGGCCAACGACAACTTTGACTGTGTTGATTATTAGGTTCGGAATAGCAATTTCCCCCTTTTCCTGATAACCCTAATTAGGATTTGTGTCTTCATCAATCATCAGATTGATTCAAGGGTTTTTCTTCAAAATCTTGTTGCGCGACTGCTACGATGAGCTTCTCCTTCTCCATCAACGCGAAAGGGAAACCCCAATCCAATCGACTGAAAAAGCCATCCGATGCCGCGGCCGATTCTCCATCCATCAACTACGTCAGCGAATTCCGCTCCGACGAAGCTCCGGCGGCGGCGGATTCCAAGATCAAGCCGATTACTCCAATCCCAAACGCGTGGCGCCCCAATAAAAAACTCAAGAACCTCCCCAATCTCCCGCCGATTTCCCAATCGAACGGTGAGGATGCGGCTGTTCAATTCGAATTGGATCCCGGCTCTAATCCCGAACCCACCGATACTTCAACGGGCTATGGCCTCAATCTTCGGCAACCGTCGGGCGCTGCGATCGATGCTCCTAATGGTAATTATGAAACGATTTCGGATATGGAGTTGAGGAGATTGAGGGAGGATTTGGGGAACCTTCCGGATGGTCCAGGGTTGGACGAATTCGAAGATGTACCAGTGGATGGCTTTGGTGCAGCATTGCTCTCTGGGTACGGTTGGAAAGAGGGTAGAGGGATTGGCCGCAATGCGAAAGAGGACGTGAAAATTGCTGAGGTTACAAGGAAAAGAGATAGAGGGGGGTTAGGTTTCATTGATGAAAATCCGGAGCCAGAGAAACAGATCAACACAAATGGTAATGCTGGTGCGAATCATGTGAATGGCAATGGCAGGCCGGAGAAGATGAAGGGCCTGAAAGAGAAGGATACCAAAGGGTTTGTTAAAGATAAAGAGGTTGTGATAGTAAACGGGAGAGAGATGGGGATGAAAGGTAAAATTTTGGAGGTGAGAAATGGCGGAGATCTATTGGTTGTGAGGATGTCGAAGAGCAATGATAAGGTGAAAGTTCGGAGTAGGGACGTAGTGGAGGTGGGTTCGGCGGGGGAGGAGAAGTGTATGAGAAAATTGAAGGAATTGAGTGTTAAAGAGAGTGATATGTATAGCGATAAAAATGACAGAAATCTTGAGAGGAAGAATGGGCAAGAAAAGTTGAAGGCAAGGAGTGAGAGAATAAATTGGTTGAGGACTCATATAAGGGTAAGGATTGTTAGTCGGGAGTTGAAGGGTGGGAGGTTATTCTTGAAGAAAGGGGTTGTGATGGATGTCGTGGGGCCGGGGGTTTGTGACATATCGGTTGATGAGAGCAGGGAGTTAGTGCAAGGGGTGGATCAGGATTTACTAGAGACTGCTCTTCCAAAGCGTGGAGGCCCTGTTCTTGTTTTGTGCGGTAGGCACAAGGGTGTGTATGGTACTCTGCTGGAACGGGATTCAGAAAAAGAGACTGGTCTGGTTAGGGATGCCGATACTCATGAGCTGCTTAATGTGAAGCTTGAGCAGGTTGCAGAGTACACAGGAGATCCAAGCGATATTGGTTATTAAGCACAGACTTCGTTAATGTTAGCCTTGCTGGTCTAAGGTATAATTAAAGCCTTCCCATGTCACTCTGTTACTGTATCGGAACTTTAAATCTGTTATACTCTAGTGCTGTTATTCTTGTAGATGCAATATTGTATGTCTAACTATGGAGAATCTCTTTTTACTATGACCACATATATTGTTTCAACGTTATCTTGTTTAAGCTGGTTGAGTTAGGAACTTGTCATCTAAATACACTCTTGGGATAAATCTGCATAGTTTTTTTGGCTCATTTGGGATCTATTCAGTGAAATGCCTAGGTGAAGATGTGAAGCCCAATCCTAAAGGACAACTAGGTTGCCATACCCATAGTGGATGGAGGGAACGGGTTCTTCCACCTTCTGGAGACCCGGGGGCATGCACCACTCATTTCCATCACTGAAGGGACTTCAGGCTTCAGTCACAGGCCTGTCACCTGAAGTAATGGTATGGGATCTTGCCATATAAGAAGTGTGAGTATATTAAGGCACTTTCAGGCTTTCCCATCCTCTTTGTGGTTTTAATGCATGGAGCCTCCACCTCTAGAGAACATGCTACTATATCTTGGCTACCATCTGGAGTCCTCATCAGGTTCCTGAATTTCCAACCTTGTTCCATTACGACATCCTATCCACCTAAACCTCAGTAAGCCTACCCTCTTATATAACCCTGACTAGCCAGACAAGCACTTGTTAATACATATAACTTTTTCTCCTTGTTATATTGGTATGTAAAAATTTGAATGAAGGAAAACCATTACCAGTTGACAATTATCATTCTGAATGTCATCTTGTACTTGCTAAAGTTGTTTATTGGTTTATGCAAATTTTCTATTACCTCAAATAAGTCAGTGATTAATTGTGCAGTTACTTTAGAAGTTACTATGTCAGAAACAGAACTACATGGGACACAATCATACCTGTGGTGGCCAAGGGTATAACCTTATACCATCTTCAGTTATTATCCATCTGTGTTAGAATGATACAAATATTCTCTATTTGTTTTAAGATGAGTTGAATGGGAAGCTTTTGTGGGAGAAATGAATTGATGCCTCCAGTCACTTGTAGAATCAAGATGCATGTATACAGCCCCTGTTTTGCTCATACACTTAGATTTAATGTTATTGGAGCCAATCCTTTGGGACACTACTTGCTAACTTTTGCTACTTTCTGTTTACTAGATATTTGTTGCACTTTGATGTTTTTGCTTCTTATATTTGAATTTACCGATCATATAGAACTCGTAGCCAAAGATAATGAGCTTGCGTCTATGTTGTGAAAAAGGTGGGAGGACCTTGTGTTAGAAGAACCAATTCGGGGATGTTTGTTCCGGTCATGGTTTTAAAGGTGGAATCTCTACCATTGGTTATGGATATTGGAATGTACCTATTGATGATAGCACATGTTGCTATTGTGAGTTGGTTTTGTGGCGAATGCCAAAGCTGTGACACTGGATACTCCATTGCAGATGAAGCCTTGACATCGACAATATCAATCTGCGTTGAGTCGATTTGAGTGGCAAGGCTCATATGGCACCTCGTTCATGTAGTATGACCACATGTGGAGTTGTGTGGTGGATCATGGTAATAGACTTCCATGTTCCAAGTAATTTGCAGAGATGTCGATGTTCATGTATTCTCTCCCTTGTACACATAATAGTCTTTTAGGAAATTACTCAGCTCTTTACCACAGTTAGAACAAGATGAATTTGATTGGGAACCAGTCATAACAATCTGTTATTATCTCTCAATTTAGATAATTAATTTATGCAGCTTTTGCATTCCTTTGTTCACAGGTTATAATGAAAAAATGAATGCACCAATTTTGCTATGAGATGGGCTGGATTATAGCAATACATTAAAAGAAAGAAGCAACATTCGTGAAGCCATTACTTACAATAAACTGGAACTCCAGTTGAGAATCTATACGACATGTGACAAGCAAAGACATTATAGAAACAAAATAGAACAATTAGAGTTGCACCAGGTATAAATTCGTCTACAATTGCACAACGATGAGAAGACGAAAACCAGCATTGCGCACGTCGAAGTTTTTGCCGAGCCTAAGTTTCTAGTAGCGAATTGCACCGAGAAGCAGCCAGCTAAACCAAATCAGCCACGTTCATAGGCATTTCATCGATCTGTGTACTATAGTACTGTTCGATATCTCTTAAGATTTTGATATCATCACTTCTGACGAAATTTATGGCAACACCCTGCACAACCCAAATTAGTCCAGTTTATGTTAGTACAATGGCAACAGTAACAGAAAAACAAGTAGTTGATTTAGAGATCCATTGAAATTGAATCTGGAGATGCTCTATTTTTCGTGTCAAAGTTGATCAAATGCATTATCTTTTCACCTTTCTTCCAAAACGGCCAGATCGCCCAATGCGGTGAATGTAAAGCTCACGGTTGTTAGGAAGATCATAATTAATCACCAAAGATACCTGTTAAATTGAAACAAGTTTATCAAACATCCTATTTTATAGGCAATACAGAAATGTGAGATGACGAACGGAAACTTAAACCAATAAAAAATCAAGAAGATTAAAACTGGTTATGTCTTCACTCCTAAAAGATAGCTTGGGTTGGGTTTTTAAGATATCAATAATAGCTCGGGATATAAGTTAGTGCATACCTTCTGATATGGAAGTCATGAACAAACAAATATGAAGAACTCATTAACTGCCTTAACAAACAAAGAATGTTCATAGCCTATTACAAGTCTGTTATTAAGTAAATAGAGATGATCATAAGTAAGTAGATCATTTTAATCACTATCAGAATAAGATTTGGTGAACTGGTAATAGTAAGAGCATCATGAGCAACTTCTCATAAAAAATATGCAGTCCTCTAAAGTTGTGAAAGAAAAGAAGGTGGCCTTGGTACCTGTTGAACATCCAATCCCCGTGCCCACACATCTGTTGTGATAAGAACCCGAGTCTGGCCAGACCTAAACTCTCCCATAATTGCATCACGTTCCTTTTGTGGCATATCTCCGTGCATAGATGAGACAGTAAAGTTATTCTCACGCATTTTTGCAGTTAACCAATCCACCTGTTAAAAACAAAGGAGAGACATAAGTTTGCATGAATGCTACACAACCAATTATGCGAGCACTGTAATTCCAGAAACTTTTCCCTTTAATTGCATGTTGAATACAGCGAAGCGCCGAAGGTTACCGAAGAACTGGAATTAATATTAAGGTTACTGAGGAAGTTTCAGCTGATTCTAGAATGCAGGGCATTCAAAACAAGAACTTACTAACAACGTATGGCAATTCAAAAAATATGGTACACAGAAAAGATAGCAGAATAGATAACACTTCACCAATTGTAACATAATGTAACAACGACGTGAAATCCGAAAAATTACCTTCCGTTTTGTGTTACAGAAGATAACAGCCTGGGTGATTGTAAGGGTATCATATAAATCACATAGTGTATCAAATTTCCACTCCTCTCTTTCTACAGCCACAAAGAATTGCTTAATGCCCTGTCACAAACATAGTTTTGGAACATCAAGACATAAAAATTAAAAGCTGTGAGATCTCATCTGGAAAGCAAATATAGAAGGTAATTTTATCCGTAATAGTAAAACTAAAAAAAAAAAAAAAAAAAAAGCAAACGCACCTCAAGAGTCAATTCATCGCGCTTTACAAGGATACGAACTGGGTCAGTCATGAACTTGCTTGTGATCTCCAATATTTCATTTGGAAGGGTAGCAGAGATTAACACCACCTGCAGCGCCAATTGCACAAATCAAGTACTATTAAGAAATCCACATGAGCATAAGTCAGGTAACAAGATATAACCTAAAATTAGTACAAATCTTCTTTTCTTCTTTTATTATGGGAATATATCTCATTATAAAAGAGAGCTAGCAAGGAAAAGGACAAAAAAATGACAAAACCATCAACAGAGATCTTTGTATAAACCAGCTAAAGATGGTCTTCAATCCAAAGTTTTCAGATTAAGAACTAGAATTCTATCAGTCTATCACGAATTGACATCAAATATGCTTATGCCTGCAGCAAATCAAGTACAATATTTATCACTTAAAATGAAAAGAGACAAATACACTTCTAACAATCATAAACTACTGGTGCAGGAACTCAGTAGAATCCAAGGACAGTTATATTCCACTACTTCTAAATTCAACCTAAAATAGAAAAGAAGATAAATCATTGAACACATTTTTTGCTTGCAACTGACTACTTCATAGCATAGCATGGAGTCTAGACTTGTAAAACTGAATTTAAATACCCACACGCCCATAGAGATTACCTGAAGCTCTGGTGGAAGATATCTGTATACATCATAAATCTGATCCTTAAACCCTCTGCTCAACATTTCATCAGACTCGTCCTTGCGATATCAAAGAGAGAGTAAATGTGGTAAGAACTAAATCATTATTAAATTTATAATATCATGACAAAAAAAATTAAATTAACACATACGAAATTACACCATGTCACGCACAAACCACGCCAGGTACATCAACTGACGAGAAAAAAAGAACTCACCAAGATCAATAACTTGATTGATCTAGTGCGTAAGGTTCTCCTCTTGATCATGTCACAAACTCTGCCAGGAGTGCCTGACACCACTTGAACTCCATGCTCTAGTTTTCTAATATCTTCGCCCACACTTTTGCCTCCAACACAAGCATGAGCTTGTACATTTATATAGTCACCAATTGCCAATATTACTTTCTCTGTCTGGGAAGCCAACTCTCGCGTAGGTGATAATATCAGCGCTTGAACTCTGATTTTAAGAAAAAAGAAACAACACTAAATGAGGCCACACTTTGATAAACACCAATAAAACCATCACAAAACATCTGGCAGTGTCATGATTGCTGTTTGAATTGCCACAATGAAGTTTCAAGTAGCACACAACCCAAGGCATATATCAGGAAACTATAACTATCTCAATTTAAAACCATAACAGCTAGTATTTCAAAAATAATTCCAATCATCAATGTAGCTTAACCGTTTTAACCTTTATCAAAAAGCAACAATAATCTTGAAACGTACTCTGAGGACTTGGTATCGACAATCTGGCAAACAGCGAGCGCGATCATCGATGTCTTTCCTGTGCCAGACTGCGCCTGAGCTATGACGTCACGTCCGGAGATAATCGGTACGACCGCGCGCTGCTGAATGGCGGAAGGCTTTTCGAAGCCGTAGTTGTAGATTCCTCTGAGGAGATCGTCCTTTATATCCATCTCGTCGAAGCTCGAAATCGGCTCCACGCCTTTCGAAGTCTCGAAGACGAGCTTCGAATCGTCCTCCACCATAGTTCGCCGCCCGCCGCCACCTCTCTGAATACCCGTCGCCGCCGCCATATTGCCTGAGTGAATGGCGCCGGAGGGAAAATATCCGCACACTTCCTTGCCGCGCAGAAGAGAGTTGAAAAAGCCCTAGCTCAAGGTTTATTTTCCCCCCAAAATCTTTTATTGCTATCTTATGCCTGACAACGTGGAGGCCGGTTATAGTTAGAACTCAATCGGATTCATTGCAAGCTAGTTTACAATCGAAATTGAATATTTTGGGGGTTAAATTGATTAATCTTGATTTTCAGACATGTCTTAATAATAATAATAATATCATTTTTATTGTTTAGCAAAATAAACTTATGATGTGTACTCGTCACTTATAAATCACGGGACGAAAGCGCATATATATATATATATATATAGGGGAGAGTTCAATGAAGACCACTCCCTTATATAAAGAATGAAGACCAAATCATGTGCGTTGATTCTAAAATATCCAACGGTTTTGATTTGACTGAATTTTTTTATAATTTTCGTTTATTTTATTGCCAAAAGGGTTAAATTGGTCATTTTAATCTCTCTCTCTATCTATACATTCTTAAATGCTCATATTTCTCTCTCTCTCTCTCTAATCAAATACGTCTCATTCCTCCCACTCTCTCTCTCTCTCTCTCTCTCATACTTGACAATGGAGGTCTTTTTTCCGGCGAAGCCGCGCCAGACCAGCAACGCCGCTCTCCCACGTCCGTCCCTCTCTCCTCAAAATCACCATCCCTTCCTTCCTTGGTAATGGCCGTCGTCGCAGGTGGAGCCACGGCCACCGCACCCTAAATCCCTAAATTTGCGCCCTTTTCTTTCGATCTCTGGCGACCACCGCAGGTGCCATGGCCACCGCCCTCACTCTCCAGCAAAATTTGGTGGAAAAAATGCATTCTTTTCCTTATACAGAGATTTCGGATTTGGCTTGAAAATTTCTTATGTGACAGTTAGTAGTAATTGCTTATTCGTATAAATTACAGTGTGGGATTAAGGATAATCCTAAATCAGTTGTCCTATTTTTTACTGTATTTTCGAATCTTGATGTTATAAATGAAGTTTGAAGCTTATTTTTTGCAGAGTGCTTTCTTCTTTCTTAATAATTGATCGCCTTGGTTGAGTTGTTGAGCCGCTAATGTAATGAAGTATTTTCACAAATTGAAGTGGTTGCAGTTGTGATTTCAATGGAGTTCAGTTTTTAGCCATGAAAATTAAGCAGAAAATACTAATGAATATATTAATGTTCGTCTATATGTTCGTAGAAAAATAAATGAACATATTAATGTTCGTCAATATGTTCACAGGAAAACAAATGAACATACTAATGTTCATAGAAAAATAAATGAACATATTAATGTTCGTCAATATGTTCGTAGGAAAACAAATGAACATACTAATGTTCACTTATTATGTTCATCAACGGATCAGGTCCTAAAATGGAAAGAGAGGAATTTTCGGGATTTGTTTAATAGGATCCCAAAATTCGCTGGATTTGAGTGGACATATTTGCCCTTTTCAGATTAAATAAATATAATTAATTAGTATTTAATTGGGTTAATTGCATGTAATATCATGAACTTAACGCGAAATCCAAATTTAGCACGAATTTAAAAAGTTCCAATTAATATCACTACCTATGCCCCGTGTCCAATTTTAGCACCGTGATCCTACGTGTCATTGACGTGGCTTGCCGGTACAAGCTTCCGACCGGCGAGCCAAGCTCTCTCTCTCTTTCTCTCTCTCTCTCTTCCGCCGCCTTCACCCTCACCTCCTCCTCTTCCACAGCCCACGCCTCTCACCTCCTCCTCGCGATTCCGGCGACGAGTGCCGCCGCCTCCACCCTCACCTCCTCCTCTTCCACCGCCCACGCCTCTCACCTCCTCCTCGCGATTCCGGCGACGAGTGCCGCCGCCTCCACCTCTCACCTCCTCCTCACGATTCCAGAATTTTCAGAATTTTCAAACCCTACCCCCAATTCCAGAATTTTCAGTCGCGCCGCCGCCGCCCTCTGCGCGATTCCCCTTCGCGCGATTCCCCTTCTCGGCGACTCCCCTCCTCGCGACGCCGCCACCCTCATCATTCTGGTAGGCTGAGGTGGGGGGTCGGGGTCGTCGCGCCGCCCTCTGCAAACCCGCCGATTTTAGCCCCCTCTCTCTCTCTCTTCGGAGTACGTGGCAATGACGTGTCTACCGGAAGACACGTCATTGCCACGTGGTTCTGTCGGAAAACAAAACAGTGCTAAAATTGGACACAGGGCATAGGTGGTGATTTTAATTGGAACTTTTTAAATTCGTGCTAAATTTGGATTTCGCGTTAAGTTCATGATATTACATGCAATTAACCCTATTTAATTATATGAAAAATCAAATTAGGAAATTATATGAACCGTTGATTGGAGTGAGATGAATGGCCATGATTTGGTCTTTATTCTTTATCTAAGGGAGGGGTCTCCATTGAATGCGACCCTATATATATATATATATATATATATATATATATATATATATATATATATATATAGGTATATGGAGTATATGAGAAACTCTCCCTCCTCCTCCGGGCAGGCCATCACACGCGCCGTAAGCATAGAATCAGTATAGATCTCAATCGGCATAATATCATGTTCAAAATATATTAAAGATATATATCTTGCTACAAATAAAAAAAAATTATTACCTGTCTTTGCATGTTGCCGTTCCTTCTTTTTTGAGACATTTACAATTTCTATGCCATCTATTTTGCACTATATTATTATAGTATTTGATCTTATAGTATTTGATCTCATTCAATCTATCAAATTAAATATAAGGGTGAATTGTAAATTAATGCACGAACTTTATTCATTTTCTAATTTTAAAACCATAATTTTTTGATAAAAAATTTTAAAACCACGTTTAAAACATTGCAATGATATATCACTATCTTTTAATTAATGGTAAATATAACAGCCCCAAAAATTTTAATTACCAAATAATTAACATATCAATAACGACTGAACCAAAAACATATCAAGGCTGTATGGCCGAAAAAGATTGGAGTGTTAAATTTACAAAGGTGGTGAATTATAATAACATTTCAAAAGTAGTGCTAAACTTGTGAAAACGATAAAAGCTCATGCATTAATTGACTATTAACCCAAAAAACAATTAATATAATACTTTTCGAATCAGATAAATTAGCTAGATTCAAAATCACATGATTCCAGTTATCTCAATTACAATGCAAGATTAATATTTGCTGAATAACAAATCAAATAAAAACTAATGTTTGTTTTCATGCTTCATCTTCACTGCTCTCTATGACAACAAGTGCCCTTTTGTTTTTCCTAAGGGAAGGCTCCTCCTCATCAATCTCATTCTTGGGTTCATAACATTTTATTTCATCCAAAATCTTTTCACCATATTTCTCAGCCTTCACCTTTCCAATCATCTTCTCCAACTGCAAATGGCAAATGGCAAATACAAAACTAGCAATGTGAGTTTCAGAAAGAAATCGCAGTGCAACGTCGTTAGGGGATTTCACGCGCAACTACAGCAGGCACACGGAAGCAGAGTAACAACCTCAAGGTATACAGCTAAAGTAGAAATAAGAGTTAGCAAGCGCACCTCTTCCATTGATTTCGGTTTCTTGTCGTTCAACATGCTGATTTGCTGAGTGGATAGTACTGAGTGAGGGAAAATCCCTCCGTCAAGCGAAGCAAGCTCCTTTCGCAGCTCATCAAGCTTAAATTCCAGTCCACTAGATCTGCTGCGCTTGTTAGATTTCAAGTTAGCCGAACAGCTTTTCTCTCCACAACGAACTTCAAGCTTAACTGTTTTCTTCCCTGCATGTGACACACATATAACACACTTGAATCAACTGCATCATGTGCTACCAAATTTCTTTCATGCTGAGGCACAGACAAGAATGCAATGCTTTAAGGTGGAAAGGAATGCGGAAACCTAGCGGGTTAGAGATACTAGCGTAGTTCCATGCAATAAGATGATTAAAGGCAACTAAATAGGCACTAAGCATCCTTACCGTGCAATACTTGCTTTGCCAAAGGTCCCACTGTCACATACGCATTAGTGGTATATGGAGTGTGCTGGAATTCTTCTTTCTGCATTAGAGGAGCAAGTTGTTACGGGTAAACGATAAAAGTGTTCATGGAAGTCGATGTTTACTTAGAGGGCAGCGCACGAGGAGATATATGTATGATCTGGTAAACTATCAACCAAACAGCAAGAAACTTGGGACAAACTTTTCCTTCTGTGACTGAATAGCAGTTTATTTACTTGTCAGGACCGAAACAATTTCAGCAGTGCATCACCTGAATTATCCAATTTATTCGTTTATAGCCCGTAGTCTATTATTTGCACAAAATTCACACGTCAAAGATCTTAACAGAAGGACATTCTCAGGAGTATAAAATAGTGATACAGAAGAGGAGAACTGGAACTCGAAATCTTACCAAAACACGATCCACTACAAGCTGAACTATCAATTGTTCCATTTCCTCCTTTTTTAGCACGGGATCTGCATGAATTCCAATAAATTCTGAGTGGTGTAAATTTGTGGACCTATCACCTATCCATCAAACAAGATACAGGCAAGGGAAAAAGGGTACCAATCAAACTTGCATTTTCACCTTCCCCCGAACCAATTTATATTTTCATTGAATTGGATATTTGTATGTAGGCATGCACAAATCATCCGGTGAAGATGTTTATATAGGTCAAAAGACCCAAGAAAAACGTGTTATTTAGAATTTTAGATAGATCAATCAATCCAGTTAATAAGTTTTTCTGCCTGTAAACAATCTCTTAGGCAATGTTTTCTTTATCTCAAATACTCTCTCTTAATTCATTACCTCAAAAGAAACATAGATATTTCCCATTACATTTTCGATTAATAAAGCACACCACCCAACTCACCACATCAATTTTGTCTAAAATTACTTCCAGAAACTCCCAAAAGTACCAATAGGGTTTCTCATGGAACAAGTTCAGAAGCTCCATCAATGTGAGATGTCATAAAATTTTAACAATTGATTACCTTTTCAACTCTGGAAACTTAGGGTACATATTAAAAATAGACAGTAAAATGTCAAAATTTATTAGCATCCCAAAATTGAGAACAAGAGAACCAATTAGCAACTTTGTCGTGGTCGAAGAAATGAGGGCAACTCATATTTGGACCATGAGAAGGAAGATTATACATTAAAACTATCAGAGAGGGACATACCCATATCTCTGTTCCTGATCTTCATCTTGTCAACTAATTGCAACATTGTCGCCCTTTGGTCTTTCTCTAGTATTTCTTGCAATATTGATACTACAAATTTTGCATGATCTGCAGTCCATATAAAATGTTCAGATACAACTTAATCACATATGGTCGGTGTTGACATGAGGATGAGGCATATTTGACTAGTCAAATCAAACAGCTGTATACCATTATTAGGTTAGTTATCATGTTTGCAAGGTAACCAGAATCCAAGGAGGAAAAAGGAAATTCAGTTTTCTTACATGCCATAAAATTCGATCACTATCCACAATTAAATTAATTCTCAGCTTAAACTATTAAATCGGGAAGTAAGAGTTTTTTAGTCATAAAATCATATGAGCATACCAGATACATCCAGCTCCTTGATCTCATTATTGGAGGCACAATTATCACACATCCCTGAAAAATAAGAATAGAAACTTAGATGGGCACTTCGGCAGGCAAAAGCAATTGCTATATAGATAGCAGCAGTTAGCACCAAGTTGTACCATTGCAATCTCGTAAAGGCTCCGCAAAATGCTTAAAGATAGCTCCCCGCCGACATTGCCGTTTAGACTGTAAAAAAGAGATGAAAGCTGAAACAACAATTGCAAACTTCCAGAAAGCAGACAAGATAGTCATATGAAGACTTTGGAAGTCTACATTTTTCTAAATGCTGTGGATATATTTTTCTAAATGCTGTGGAAGTCTACATTTTTCTAAAACCTTGATATACAAAGAGCACTAAGTAAGAAGAAAAGACCATCAAGATTGTACTTCTAGCAAATCAGACTATCAGAGTACAACCTATTGTTATTATGTTAGTCCATGGTAGCCTTTATTCATATAATTCACTTGAAGGAACTATTTACTTTACTACGAACTACTCAAGACAGACAGATGTCCATGAATACAACAAATGATAGAATGGCCAAATAAGCACTTCACTGACTTGTCGTTTTGGAATTATACCAATTAATATTTAAACACATAGGGATGGGTAAGAAGCTAATAATCTTAGAAGGATAATCTAAAACTTTCTAGTCTCAGTTTCTGATAGAAAATGTTTACCAGACAATATCGCACAATGTCATACAGATTTTGTAACCCTGCATTTTCGTAGAAAACCATTGAGCTCTGCAGAAAAACTGTTAACATAAGATTCATAATGCTGTGGATATATGAGTACAAGAATCAACAATTCACTAACTAAATTACCTGTCGAGGAACATCAGCTGGTCTAAAGTACAGCAAGCACTCAGAAGGAAGCCCATCTCTTCCAGCTCGACCACTCTCCTGTGATAGGAAAAAAATTAGGTTCTCCAGTAATACGATAAATAACAAAAAGAAAGACCAGAAAGGCAAAACTGAATTCACTCAACACAAACCTGGTAATATGTCTCCATTGATTTGCTTAAGCTGTGATGAACAACAAACCTGACTACAACCAGCTTCTTAGTTAAACATTACATAAAAGGAAATCTCCAGTTATCATGAATGCATAAAAGGCCAGTAAATACATAACTTGTAATGTCATATTTATGTTGTTTGAAAACTCAAAACTTATCAGTAAATTAAATTTCCTATTGACAGATTTGGAATGCTTATGTACCAAGGAAATAACTTGTTTTAAGGAAATTTAATCACTCCCTACATCAATGGGATAGTCTCTGATAAATCATATTTTCTAGATTTTAATTTACAGGAAGAGTTAGTCAAGACCTCCACCACTAATCTTCCTTGAAGTGACTGAACCTAAGGCTTAACCACAATCTAAGGAACATAGTCATTTTATTAACTACTCCCTCCGTCCCTGAAAATTGTGACCTTTCCCTTAATTGGAAATGACCCCACAAACTTTCCCTCTCACTATTTACTAAAAGGTGTGGGACCCAATCTCCACTTAAACACAACTACCACATTTTTTCTTAAAACCCGTGCCATCTCCTTTGGGTCTCAAATTTTAGGGACTGAGGGAGTAACATATAGTTGTATGATCCAAGTGAGACTCCAACATTCAGCATGATATCAAATTGAACATGAGATGCTAACCATCTGGCTTGTTGATTCCCATTCCAAAAGCCACCTGCACTACATTGAAGACCAAATTGGTTTTGTTTCGCTACACAAATATTTAAGTAAGAAGATAACTGAACAGACCGTGCCAACAATGACTTGTAACTTGCTGTTACTCCACCTATGGTATCATATCACAAATATAAACCAGTTAAGGCAACCATATCATAGAACAAATAAGCATTAGATTAGCTTGAAATTGCAAAATAGTTTCGAACACTAAAGCCCAAAAGCACTCATAATGCACTATTTCAAGTTAAAGAACAATAGGATAATCTAGTATAGCTAGGATTTTCTTCGTGAGGATATTCATGTTTGATACTATATACTAACCATCGTGTTGTACACTAGTGGTCAGTCCATTAGCAAAAATCCAACCGAAAGTAGAGCAACTTAAGGCCCAGGGGAAAAGGAATGCTCTGTTGCCCCCAGAACTCACGAAAGAGTCCTGAATCAAAATTTGGAAAGCACTAATTCATTTCCCAAACCAGATTCCTCAGTGATGACTGATACTCATCCAAACCATCTATGTTGTAAAGAAGCAATTTTTGATCTTGTTGCTGTACTGGATTAAGCAAATTGAGAATGTCCTAGATTTGGAAAAGAATATAAATTTCTCAAGCTAAGATTCCTTAGATCTAGCAGCAGAACTTCATAGGCACAATACAAATGGCATGCATCAATAAGCATTCTTAAAAGTGTCACACTCCCCACTCCCTCTAACATGAAGAAGCAAATTGAAAGCTTAGTACCTTGTGTGAACTTTCTCGCGAACATGGACATCCATATCTGCATGATAATAATCAGCTTTGATTCCCCTCTCGCGCAATTCTTTTGCAACCTATAATTTATGGATGGTTAATAAACTAAAACCTCAAGAGCTAAAACATACGAAAGAAAACCTATTTAGCAAAATACCAAAATCAAGGAATCCCAACCATCATCTTATCTAATCCTGGTTAGATATGCTAGAACTAGCCACAGAACACAGGTTCTAATTTATTAACATCATTCTCAGAATGCAGATTACAGAAACACCCATGCATAAACTGTTACTAAACAGTTTATGTGACCAATCATCATCTCAAATAATAATATACAGGAACAAAGAAAGTTATCGATCAAAATCTAGTTCCGGATAAGTACTATATTGGGCTGGAAGTTCCTATGAGTCAAAGAGTTTTAGAAGGCAGCAAATCAAATAATGCCAACTAAAACTTTCAGATCCTAATCAATGCCCCCAATTGACACTCCCCAACCATCCTGTACAAAAACCTAGAGACAGTTCTACTGACTGATAAATTGAAAGCAGTTTAGAGAAAGTCACAAGCAAACCTCATTTCTCAGAGGAACGTGACCAACCATGAAGGACCAGGAAGGATATAAAAGATATTGCATACCTGTTCACACTCTTTCCGAGAAAAGCAATAAACTATCCCAGATTCATTATTTGGATATGATGTTTGTATGAATTCAGCTATTTCATCAACCGCTGACTTTGCAAGAGATGATTTTTCCCGTACCTGTGAATCATTATACATTATCACAAGCTAATAATTCAAGATTTAATTCAATATTTCAGTTCACCTAAATATACTGGGAGGGAAGCAAAAATGAAAGCAATACCATGTAAAAGAGATTGGGCCTGTTGACCGAGCTAACAAACTTTACACATTTTGGAATGTGTAGCATATCAATGAGATCTTCTTGTACTTTCTTTGTTGCGGTAGCCTAGAAACATGACAAATTGAATGACAGGGCCATCAAATACATACAATTAACAACCTTCCAAGTTCTACTGCTAAGGTTATGTATCAATCAGATAAAAACAGGACATACAGTCAAAGCAACCATGGGAACATCAGGAAACTGAGTCTTTAATATACCAAGATTCCGATAGTCTGGACGAAAATCATGACCCCATTGACTACAGCAATGTGCCTCCTGGAAAAATAGGTACCACCAGATATCAGCAAGGAATTACTTTACAATTAGAGTGAATGGCCATATTGATTACAAAACAATAATATAAAATGTTGATAGTGAAGAGTAAATATTGTCGTTGATGGTTTGTATGGAGAAGGTAATAATTATAAAGAAATGTTAGCAAAGTCCAAATACCGAGTTTCTCGTATGGGTTAGCTAAATCCAAATACTGTTTACACATCCAATACTATAGGGCAGTGCACAATTCCATTCTTCAAATACTTCCTGATAATGGACAATCTTCTAGTTGCCCAACATTATAAATAATTTTTCAATTCTCAAGTGGCTCATTGTTACTCAATCGCACACGAATAGCCATTGTCCAGTTTCCAGGTAGGCAATATTTTACATGATTCCCAAAGGGTAACTATTTGAGTCTTGTTATAGACACCTGAATCTGAAATCAAACTCAAATATCAGGAGTCCTTAATAACACAAAAGAGAACCGTACACAAGATTGTCTCCTGAATCTAAGAGATATATGCATCAATTCAACTAGCAACCAACAAACCCCCCCCCCCCCCCAACAAGAAAAAGAAATGAATAAAAAAAACTAAACACGTCAACATGGGGAAAAGAGCTGCATCGGTTGTTTTGAAGAAGAACCCAAAAATCAGCCATTCATAACTTACATCAATAGAGATCAGAGAGAGCCGACCAGCATGATGACACTTCTCCAATTTTGACATAAATCGCTTGCTTTTTGATATCTTTTCTGGAGTGACATACAATATTTTCAGCTCTCCTTCCCCCTTTTCTAAAGCTTTATAAATGAACTTCTCATCTTCCTTGTTGGTTGTTGATGTTAACATGAAAGCTTTGATACCCAAAGCAGCCAGACCCATTACCTGAAGCAATGATTGAAATCAGAACTGCTATTCACCAACTCTAAGCCATTCAACAAATATCATTGAACAAAAACAACCTGGTCCTGAATAAGTGACAGCAAAGGGCTGACAACAAGAGCCACTCCTTCTCTTAGGACTGCTGGAAGTTGGTAGCACAAGCTCTTGCCTCCCCCAGCTGCCATGATAACTAAAACATCTCTTCGACTCATGATTGCATTTAAGATCTGTATAGAGGAGACCATGAAGTTTGACATGCAATAACTTGATCAATTTTTAAGAACTAGCAGTTTTTGTGAATTAAGATACATTTGTTATTTCATGAAATTTAATTACTATAAATGGAATCTATTTCATTTTAAATAGAGAAAGAAACATGCTGCAATATGTATATATCCCAAGTAGAATACAAGAACCAGCAGATTGTCACAAGTCATATTTGGATAGGTTCCTCCAACCTCTCGCTGATTTGCACGATATGCAGATATCCCAAAGATATTTAGCCTAACATCATCAGCTTGAGAATCCCATTCAAATGACCCAGACCAGTTCTCCACAGAAACAGAAGCTTCATCTCCCCCATGGCTTCTAGATGACTCGTTATGTTCCAGCAGAGCTTTTAGTTCGGATTGCCTCTCGTGCAGATTTTCTTGTTGTTCGAGCAACGCCTTTATTTGCTCTGTGCAATAGCATTAAAGCAGCACATTCAGAAACTTAGAATCACCAACTACATTACTGATACAAACTTAATTCAAAAAATCTAAGTGTATACTATGGCATTTGAAACTCTTACACCATGGTAAAACAGAACAAACCACCAAAGATGGAAAAAATAAAAATCATAGTGCATGTGCAAAAAAAAGGGTTAAAAAAGTTAGAGATATATAGTTCTAGAACTCAACATGGTTTAGAGAGTAAAAGAAGAAGAAGACATAGTTGATGGTACGATCAAAATTGATTATCGGATAATTTCACATTCAAGTAAATTGATACAATAAAACTATTTAAACCATGTCAAAAAAAAAAGGCCAAACATAGAAAAATGGCGGAAAGTGCCGAAAAACAAGGAAATGGATATATATTTTGGGGAAATGATGAAAGAAAACAGCATAAAACATTGCAATTGAAATATAACGGAAAAATACCTTGAACATCCTGAAGCTCCATTTCAACGCCGAGAAGCTCCGTTAAAATTTCTTCTGTTGTTCCCATTTCACTTTTTTCAGTACTAATTTTCGTGGATAAGTGAACGAAGTTCTCAAAACACACCGAAACCGAAATCTTTCTCTGTTTCGCCGCGAATTTTCCGCTTCTCTGTATTTTCTGCTGAATAAAAAGGAGGTGAAATTGAAGAACATAATGCTTATTGGGCCCTCCAATTCAAATCCTCGACGTCGGCCCAAAAGCATTCAGAAATGAAATGATTATCGAATTCTAAAAAAGCATATTTGAGTTTGATTTTGGGGTTATTGCCCCTAAATACATGAACTATGACTAAATTCTAGTTTATAACACCACCTTTAGATTTTGCCGCAAAATACATCACCTTTCATTTCTTTCTCAAATCTCCCATGACCAAAGTATGGATATTCAAAGAATTACCCCATTATAAAATTTATTGCATTTTGACCCCTAAAACTTTTGTTTTGACTAAAGACAATTTATACCCAAAATATGAATAAAATTTGGCTTGAATGGTATATCGGCTGGAAACTTTCCTCGTGCCCGATAGATTACCTGGTAATCTGGGTCTGGACTGTGAGACAACGCCACGTACTATCAAGTAAAAACAGAGAAAAAACAGTTTAAAAGATCCTTGTTTAAAATGGTATCAGAGCAGGTTTTTATAGAGGAATTATGTAATTTTTAATTTATTTTATTATTAACCCATGTGGGAGGAGACTCCATTTAAAGTATATGGATCCGGACGAGTGTCCGAGATGTGTACACTACAGGAACTCTCTCCAGAATCTGGAGATAGAAATCAGTCACTTTTTAAGTGACCTCAGGTGGAATAATCGAGTCCTCGTTACCAACATACGACGAGGAGGAGACATCGAGCTTATTCGCGATATTATCGCGAGTATCCAATTTTATCATGAACATCTCATGATAATGGCCACAGCCCGAGCAAGGATTGAACGGACTATGGAGGAGGCCCATCAGTCACACGATTGATGGAACCAAAAGACAAGGCGAGTGTAGCTTTTCCAGGCTACCAAAAGATCGAGCCAAGCTCTTCCGACAACGTCAACTTGAGGGAGATCCAAAAGACGGTGGAATATTATGGCGTCAAGCTATACGATCTGCCGATGGAGTTAAGCAGAATATCACTCAAACAAGAGGAAATCCTAACCCTCTTGCGTGATATCCAGAAAAGAATGGAGGAGATCGAAAGGCGAAAACCATGTTCCGGGAAAATTCGGAATCAATGGTCCAACGACCCGACGAATTCCCCTATATTTGATGCAGCACCCAAGGAGTTGCAGCCAAAGGATATAATCCGAATCATGAAAGGCAAATATCATGAATAGCCTTGACAGAATCGGATTAGAAGATCTACAGGAGTTAGCAGAATCCTTTGCTAACCTCAATATGGTTGATCTAAAGATGAACCAAGAAGATGAGGTGCCCAAACCCGAGCACCAAGAAGAAAGTTCGTCAAAAAGGGGTGGGGCTTCAGATGACGCCAGCCATTACCAGCGAACTAGAAGACGCAGGCCACAGATGCGGGATACTCCTGTAGGAAAGGCCACACTTGAACCAATCCATCCCTATGGATTGATTCTCAACATCGACGAAGCCAGCTTCAAAGATTGGGAGGATCTGATCGACGAATGGGCTTCATCATTGAATATCGTAGTCACCACAATCGAATACGATAAAAAGGAGTTTGCCAAAATCTTCGAAGCAAGTCTGGCAGGAATGGCAAAACAATACTGGGATAAAATCGACATCTCAGCAAGGGAAGAATTGTTTACTAGCACAAAACCTTATGACATCATTAAGGAGGCTACTAAACAAATTAAGATCCATTTCTTGGGAATGGGTTTTTTCGAAGGATCCGCAGAAGAGAAACGCAAGAAATATCATCAGGCACTCTACAATCTAAGATTAATGGTGCTAGAGCCAAAAGCTCTTGATGAATTTCTACGACTTTATACCCTATATGTTCATATGGGGGTGGTTGATGCTCAAACCGCCAAGGACCTCTTTTTCACAAAGTTCCCGAGTCCATGGAGGGAAATGCTCATCAACGAATACGTATCACCAGGAGAATATCCACTTGATAGTGCATCAAGAAGGATGTCATACGTGCACAAGAAGCTGTCCGAATGGTGCCAGAAGGCAGCAGACCTGAGGAATCTCAAGAAATTGAGGAGACTCAACAAGAAATCTCCATTGATGTGCGACAACATTGATCTTCCAACAGAGATTGGTGCTGAGTTGCTATATCAAAGAAGGAGCAGAAAGAAACATAGGTATCAACCCTATGAAAGAAAGCCCAGGAGGAGTTCTTGGAAGCCAAGAACCATGTGGACCAGACAGAAGGCACGCTCCTACAAATCAGGCCAACGGAGCGGACCATCCAGAAACAGATTCTCAAATCAAAAGAGAATCCCGGCGAGGAAAACTTTCAGGCGCACTCAGGCCAAAGCGAATGAAAGTTTTAAGGATTGCAACTGCTGGTCGTGCGGTGCAAAAGGGCATATCTCTACCAATTGCCCCGACAACGAAAGAAGAGGGATAAAAAGATTCGAATCCACACAGGATATCGAAGATGCTATCTTTTTTCAGAATCTGATACCCGTGTATCAATTTGAAGATATATCCTCTGATGAGAGTATATATGAGCAAGAAGAAGTTTTTAGTTCTGAGGATTCGGAAATGACCGATGGATCAACCGGAGCCGAGTCAGACTGGGAGCACCAAGGCTATCATTCCAAGGTAATAGGCTAACTTCAGGGCCTATATCAAGAAGTTTCTCTCATTCTTATGAGAGAAGGGTGATCCAGGAAACACCAGTTCCAGACATAAGGGTCAAATTCAAATGCCCCGAAGGATGGAGACAGGTTTCCACAAGAATTGATACAACAAGCATGGAAAACAAGTTTCCCTGCAGTATGCTGTATTATCTGGCGAATCCAGGCGACAACCGATACATCGGAACTCTGGAGGTTGGAGGTTTTGAAATTCAGACCGAAGGCCAAGCCGGACAAGAAGCAGACGTCCTGATCTTAGGACGCAATTTCCTTGACAAATATAAACCATGGTCATGGAAATCAGAAGGAATGGAGATTACCATTGGACGCCAAAGAGTGATGATCCAATGACAAGTCCATTCTCGATATACATCTCCGTTGGGATGTTATACGAGAAATACAAAGCAGAATATTTTGCTGCTTATGTGGATTCAGGAGCAGGAATCTGTACAGCAAAACGAGGAGTCTTTCCAACAGAAGTGGAAGAAGATCTACCTCGAATTGCAGGAAGGGATTTCTCCAAGAAGGTTTTACTCTTATCAAAGGGAGTAAAACAGACGGAAATATTGATCGGAGGAGCAGGGCAGACACCTTGGTACAAGGTTAAAACTCCACCAATT
Source organism: Salvia miltiorrhiza (assembly GCF_028751815.1). Taxonomy (NCBI): domain Eukaryota; kingdom Viridiplantae; phylum Streptophyta; class Magnoliopsida; order Lamiales; family Lamiaceae; genus Salvia; species Salvia miltiorrhiza. Next base: position 59,890,706 of record NC_080389.1, on the reverse strand, counting down.
TATTTCCATGATACCGGAGCAGATATATTATTGGGAAATAATTTTCTGCAAAGCTTCAAGAGATTTATACAAGACAATGAGGCCAGGAGGCTTGTGTTCACAACCAATTGTGACCACAAAATCATTGTGCAAAGGCTCCAAGGAGCTTTTCATCGTTCAATGCCAATCAAGTTCCGCAGCAAGCGTGGTGATGATGGCAGACTCCGGCGTCCCCAAATGAAGGATCAACGGAGATTCGGCGAGGTTTTGCTCAAATGCAGAACTGAGGGATTTCCAGATCTCTCTGAGGAGGAAATTCAAATCCTCAAAGTATCCCTGATATCACACAAGGATATCAAGGAAGACGAACAGGTGTCTATAGCCGACGTCAAAAGAAGAATCCAGAAGTGTTACCACGAGGATCCTTTGGCATGGTGGGACAAGAACCAACTCAGAGCAACCTTGAAAGTTAAGGCTGGAAAGGAGTACGAGTTCGTCAGGTTCAAACCTATCCTGATGAATCCTCAAGATCAACAGGATATGATGAGTATAATCAAGGAACACCTTGATTTAAAGCTAATCGAAGGAGGAAGATCACCCTACAGCAGTCCGAGATTTCTGGTGAGAAATCATGGGGAGATCAAGCGAGGAAAACCAAGATTGGTCATTAATTACAAAGGGATTAATGACATTCTTGAATTTTATGGATACTTCATCCCAAGCAGAGAACACCTCATCGACTGCATTAGAAGTGCAAGGGTATTCTCAAAGTTCGATTGCAAATCAGGCTTCTACCAGATTCGCATGGAAGAAGGGAGTAAGAAGTTCACAGCCTTCTCAACTCCACAAGGACATTATGTCTGGAATGTCATGCCAATGGGGTTAGCCAACGCGCCTCAGATATTCCAAAGGAAGATGAATAATCTCTTCAAAGATTATTCTTCGTTTATGTTTGTTTATATTGATGACATCCTTATTGCATCAAAAAACATTCATGAACATGTCAGGCATCTGGAGATCTTTGCGGATGTTTGTCAACAAGAAGGACTAGTGCTGTCAGAAAAGAAGGCAGTCATAGCCACCCAGAAGATGGAGTTTCTGGGGATCGAGATCGATAAATCTGGGATAATTCTACAAGATCATATTGTGGAAAAAGTCCAGGGATTTCCAGAGGATCTCAAGGAGAAAAAACAGCTCCAAAGTTTTCTCGGAGTTGTTAACTTTGCAGGAATGTTTATTAAAAATCTTGCAGAGTACTGGAAAGTCTTCAGACCACTACTGAAGAAAGATGTTCCGTTCATTTGGAAGGAGGAACATCGGGAGGGTATGAAGAAGTTAAAAGAGATTTGCAAAAATCTTCCGAAACTTTCAATACCACAAGATGAGGATGACTTGGTCCTCTACACCGATGCGAGTGATTTCTGGTGGGCAGCCGTGCTTACAAAGATCACCCCTTATGGAGAAGAACCTTGCAGATACTGTAGCGGTCTTTTCTCCGAAGACGAAGCGGTGCGATGGCACATCAACGAGAAGGAATTCTTTGCAGTGCGAAAGGCGTTTAAAAAATGGCCGCTTTTCTTACTTGCTAAGAAATTTGTTTTGAAAGTAGATAACACTAACGTTAAAGCTTTCTTAACAAAAAAGATTGAATCTAAGCCTGAAAAATCTAGATTGCTTAGATGGCAAGCCGAATGTCAATATTATGATTATGATATTGTCGTTTTGAAATCTGATCAGAATGTTCTTGCAGATTTCCTTACAAGGGATGGAGCTCCCTGAAGTGGAGGCCATCGAGGCAATACAGGGGCAGCTCTTTGCAAGTTTAGAGCTGCTACAACAAGAATGGCAGAAGTGTGTACTACACACTAAACAAGCTGGAAAGATACAGGCGGCTGACGAAGCCCAAGTATCCAACCAAATAGATGATTGCTTCATGAAGATGTTCAATCTTCAGGAAGTACTCAACAAGCCGCTCTTGCGCGTTGTCCGTGAAAACCGGGCTAAAGCAATGCTTTCCGTACAGGGCGGATTACCTGTAGCAGGGGATTCAAGTACCCCTAGCACAAGTCCTGAGAGAATGGCTTTACAGCCGGACGCTCGAGGAAAAGATGTTGTTAAGGGGTCACTCCCTGAATCAACATGTCAACCCACCACCTCTGGGGTAAAAGAGGGAGAGATCAATCTTAGGCCGATGACTGACCAACTTAAGATTGATACTAATTTTGTTGATATTTCTCCTTCTTGGCAGATTTATCAAGACAGATGGGAGAAACTCATCACGAGAAAGGGCATTAATCCGGGAAATTGCCGGGTTGATGTTGCAGGGAGATACCCTAGGATCTGGACAACTCCGGGAGCTAATCCAGACCACATCAAGGAATGGTATGAGTTTGGGGCTTTGGCCTCAGTTTATACCACTGCTCCAGCCTTCAACGAAATTAAGGGTCTACCCAAGTGGATCCAGAGAACAGTGTTTGAAGCCTGGGAGAACAACGAGTCCCTTAAACGGGGAGACGTTCTGGAACTGTACTTCTTCAGCGCAGCACCAGAACCTGTCGGAAAAGGAGTCTATGAAGTTTTTCATTTTATCAAGCTTCGGAGACCAGATACAGGAGCCTTGAACCGAATCAAAGTTCCTGATTTTCAAGTCCCAATCGCCTCAACATTCACGGAGGATCAAATCTCCACGAGACGAGCATGGGGTCTTTGGGTCTGTCTCACAGAGATGGACAAAATGAAGTCCAGATTTAAATTCTTTCAGAGTTCAGATCTGGGAACGTTCTTGGTCAACACAATGACAGGAACAACAACCGAGTTTGCCGAAAAATCTTTCGAGAAAAAACGGCAAACAATTTGGGACAACAAGATTGCGGGGAGCAAAGAGACTCGTCGCAAATTCTGCAACATGGCGCATTCGGGCCAATGGATCGAGAAAATCTGCGATCAATGTTCGTCGCAGAAGGAGCCAGAATTCGGAAAAGGTTTCTTCCCGAAACCTGACAGAAGGAGGTTCCGGTCTGATGAACACGACAAGCATCAGACTCCAAAAGGGAGGACCCCTCGGGCACCAAAAAAGTAAGGTGGCCGACAAGGCAAAGTGAATCATGTAATTCACAGCAAGGATCGCACCCACAAAAACGACAAAAGTGGGTGGAATGACAGGAGGACCACTCAGAGCTCCAGGACAAAGGTGAGTGGAAAGAAAGCAGTCGGCCCCTACCAGCATTATCACAAAGCGATAAAGCAAGGGCCCAGCACATGTGACAACACCAACAAGTATCGGCAATAATGGCCAACAAAAGAAGGTGGCTGTCAATTTCAAGCGAGCTGGCCACGAAGAAAGCATCCTAGGCCAACCACCAAGCAATAATAGAGGGTATCAGACCTCTATAAAACCACAAGTGCTGGAGAGAAGAAGATCATCGAAAAATTCACAACATTTTTCACACACCACTTCCTCTCTCTAGAAATTATCTTTTGTAATTTTAAATTTTTGTTTTCAAAGTTTTTAGTTTAGTTACCTTTTTATTTTTATGTACACAAGTATTAGCTACTATGAGTAGCTAAAACAAGTTGTCTCCTCCCTTGGGGGATATTTTATGAAATAAAATTAATTATTATATAATTCCTCTATAAACGCTTTGTTTTTGTCCAACTATTCCGGGTTGAGTAAAAATATTTTCTTTATTTTTCCAACAAAGTATTTAGTCGGCACTTAGTGAAGGAGAAGGGTTGCAACCATCACTTGCGAGTGTGTGGTTGGTGCGTGCCGGGGAGGCAGACGAGCCGTAAAAAGCAACGAGACCAACTCCTGAAGAAGACCAGTCGACAAAGGTATAATGTTGGTTTAAATTAAGATTTATTTCGAAGTGTTACGGAAGCATGTTGGGCCTGATTAATTGTTAAACTGTTTTAAATCATAATATGGGTTTTCTGTCTTGTTTTAATTGTTAGGGGGTTATTCTGTAATTTTGATTATGTTTGGGGTAGTTTTAGAATTTTTCAGAAATTCTTATGGGAGAAATCAGAAAAATAATAAAAGTGGTGTATTATGGAGCAAAAACTAAGGGTGATGTTATATTCTAGAAAATTGGGAAAGTTGATGTATTTATTGGCCAATACCCCTTTGATTTTATTACTTCGTCCATTCCGCGAATCTTAAGGCAATTCTTTTCGACATGAAAATTAAAAAGTGATAGATGAAAAAGTAAAAATATAAATAAAGGAAAAACAATTTACCATATGAGAGCATCTCCAATGGGAGGTGCTTAAGTTGGGTCTAAAATGGTGGTCCCCACCTTAAGCACCTCCATCTCTAATGCAAAGTTCTTACCTTGGTGCTAAAATGCTCATTTTCATCAAAATTTCAATTTCAACATATTTTTGCTAAAATGTTTAATTTTCATTGAAAATAAATTAAACATTACATTAAAACTAAAAATTACATAATTTAAATTACTTAAAAAAAACATTATTTAAAAATCCTAAACTACATAATTCTCTGACGCTTGAGCACCTCTTGGATCAAATGTTTGTGCCATGCCAATTGAACTTCGTTCATCTTCGAAGTATCCATGTTGAAGATCTTCAAATCGAGCTCCTCCCTTTTCACCGCGACGAGTGCCTTCTTTGCTTCGGCGATGCCACCAATTTGGACCGTATGTTCCTTCATTTCGATGGCGACTTTCTCAAGCGCCTCGGAGTAAGACGATTGTGTGGAAGTGGAAGATGTTTTCCCCTTTTTGCCATTGCCTTTATCACGCTTTGCCGTTTTCGTGCCTTGGGGCCTTGTGGTTACGCTCGGATCCGATGAAGTAGTAGTTGCCTCGCCTTCCGATCCCTTCGACTTCTTGGCGTAGTGGACATCGGTAGCTTGCGCCGTGAACTTTTGACAATCGCAGAGAACTATCCAAGCTTTAATATGGGCCGAATCTCTTCTTGTGGTGAGCCTCATGCATCGTCTGGGCGGCTTCAATGATTTGATCGTCGCTCATCCCGCTACCCCAATTATCCTTGCATGTTTTTCTTTGCGACTCGTTGGAAGTGAGATTTGATATAATCCGGCTTACGCCTAGGAGATCCCAGCGGTTTGAGGGCGTTGTATTTCTCGCCAATTGAGCCCCAATATTGGAGCAACCTTTGGGAAGTTCCCAAATCGGAGTGTGGGTAGCCTCTGCCCACAATATGCATATGAGCTTCGTCTCCTCGCTCGTGTAGTTGGTGCGCACCCCCTTGTCTTTAGGCTTCGCCTCCGGCTCTTTTTCTTGAACGGTTGGTATCCTTGCCGGAGTTGGATTTATTCCTGACCCAAAGACGTTTGAAGCTTGCGAAAATGGAGCAAGCCCCCATCATTGATTGAGTAGTAGGCACGTCTGAAAAGGTTGGTATCATGAAATTCATGAAGTTGTAGTAATGCATTATTGGTTCATAGTTGGCAAAATGAAAAGATTGAAATAGTAATCATAGGTTATTCAAATTAACTATAGTAACAAAAAGGAATATTGTCAAAAGTGGGGATTTAATATAGTACTAGTACTTGTTTAAAGAGAAAAATGGAGTGGCGGAATCTTGATTCTTGGAGGAAGAAAACTTTTGATTCTTGGGGTAAAGGCAACTTTTTTAGTAGCGAAATTTATGCCCACGATTAAATTCTCTTGGTTTTGTTGGAAATAGTTGTGCTGTGCAAAGTGGGGCAGTTGAATTCCAACGCTCGCTTTCGCCGACACACCCACGCATTTCTACTTTTATTGTCTCTCAACTATCAATTCCACCACATTACGCTGCTCCTCTCTATTATTTTTCCCTCTTCCTTTTCATACCAGACTCTCTGTGTGTGTGAGAGAGAAAGAGAGTTCCTTTTGGGGTAGTCTAAGTGATAATAGGCAGTGAATAATTGGGGGAAGGTGGTTGATGTTGTGATTGCAAATATGGAAGCAATAAAGAAGCAAGCAAGTAAATTGAGAGAGCAAGTGGCCAGACAGCAACAGGTATGAAATTATTCGTGTTATTGATTGACAAAGTATTGATCTTTGTATAAAAATCGGTAGAACTGGAATTAGAATCGTAGATAGGTTATCCAGAAAAGCTTAAGATGAAGTTGTGAGCTGGGCTCAATTGATGGAATTTGTTCTTTTTCGTTGTATCTTGATGGGAAAATGAATATACTTGTAGAAGACACAGTTTCCTTGTTTTTCTAGTACAGCAAATAAATGTAGTAAGGCATAATGGAGACTATGTATTATTTTAAAATACTATGCTAGAACAAGGTCTTGCATCATAATGGATTATTGATGATGCTCCAATAATTTGAATAAAAAACCCAACCTTTTCGTATTTTCGCATACCGGGTTAAAATGAAGCTTCTGGTGCAGGAAGCAGCCTTTTCTCCTCTAATGTTATCATCTTCATTTAGTATCAGTGATAATTGGTTAGATATCTATCAGTAACTGCAACCAACTAGACCAGATATGTTGATTGGAGATTTGAGAGTGCATATATTTTGTATCGTATTAATGATATATTCTGATGTTAGTAAGTGTTACTGCTCATACACGGTAGGTAGAAAGCGTTGCAGTGGTCGAGCATTGATGTGTACCGATGATAACTTTGGTTATTGTAAAAATATGTTTGTTCTTCACCGCAGGCAATTTTACGACAGCTGGGGCAATTAGGTCATGGAGGGCCTATGATTGATGAAGCTGATGTCGAACTTCATCAGCAACTACAGGATTTGTACAAATCTACAAGGGCTGCCAAGGTAAATTTATAAAAGTCCGTCTTCTTTACCTGTGACGCCGTCTCTAGTGGTTTCTGAATCTAATGAATTCTCTTATACAACTTCAGCAGTCACATTTAAGGAGATTTTTGTTGCACAGCATTTCCAGAGGGATATTGTACGCGGATTAGAAGGATTAATTTCAACGAGCAAAAAGCAAACTGAGATAGGTATGTAGTCTCGTGCTCTTGCTTGAGTTTCACGGTTAATGAGGTGGACACGTAAATTCAGCTTTACTGTGTAGTTAAAAAGTTGGCTGAAGATTGTTGCAAGTATGGTATCGAAAATCAAGATCAAGATTCTTCTTCTCCGCTTGCAAAGGTTGCCTCGGATTTTGGTACCTCGCATGCTTCAATGGAAGATCATAGAGAAAGAATGCTCGGCATACTCGGTTATCAGGTGAAGTAGGTGTGGCTGTTGAGAAATCGAGTAACAATGTTAATTTTTTTGTCAACCGTGACTTATTCTTGCCTGTAGGTTTTCGAGCCACTTCGTGCACAGATTAACGGTGCTCCTCTGGAAGATGCCCGTCATTTAACCCACCGTTACGATAGAATGCGTCAAGAGTTTGAAATCCAGGTCTGTGTTTTTTCATGTTCCTTGTGAATCTCATTTCGGAGTCGATTTAGTTATTCAATCAATGAATTTTAAACTCCTATTCAGGCAGCTGAAGTAATAAGGCGGCAGTCAAAGTCGAGAGATACTTCTTCTGAAACAGCCTTGAAGCTTAAAACTGCTGAAAAAAAGTTGACAGACCTTAAGTCTTCAATGTTGTCACTTGGGAGAGAAGCCGCTGCTGCTATGTCGTCAGTAGAGGATCAGCAACAGGAAACAACTTTCCAGAAGCTCCTTACTATGGTACGAATGCTCTAGAGTTGCATTTCACATATTCATTCGTAACTTAAATTGCTTTGGAATATATTTTGCTGTGGGATCCTTATAAGCTTTGCTTGCAGGTCAATGCTGAAAGAAGTTATCATCAAAATGTTATAGCTATTTTGGAGAAGCTACACTCGGAGGTTTGTCGTATTCATATTGTCTTAGCATTAAGTTAGGGGGAGAATGCTTTATGCATTTCTTTGGAGCAGATGAAATTGGTCCTTCATTATGCTTTTAGCTCGTGTTTCATTTTTGTCATCAATACGTCTCGCTTGATCTTTGGTTATAACGTTAATGCTTACTCTTTAGATGATTCTGGATGAGGAAACCACGGAATCTTCATTACAGTCAGAATTTCCCCCCGGAGACGATAATGTTCCATTTCCTAATGACGGGATTGATTCAAATAGATCGAATGGTCAGGATGACGAGAGTAAAAGTGATCTGTACTTCATCGGAAAGGTTTTCTTCTCTTTAAATGTTTCATCAGATTATTATTATTATTATTTTGTTTTTTTGTGGATAAAGCTATTCCTGCATATTTGATTCTTCAAAGAAATTCCATTATTTGTTGTCAGGTTATACACTCATTTGATGCTCAATCAGAGGGTGAACTGAGCCTTGAACTTGATGAATACGTCGTAGTTCGACAGGTAACAATATTTTTGTTTTCAAGTCATACAGCCTTACTAATAACTGCTGCCTCTTTCAAGAATCGCGTATTGAATTTTAGAAGGGCTCTGCCTCATCTTCCATGTCTTGGCGGATTACGTTGTCTGCGTTCTTGTTCCTAATAGTTAAGTTAAAAAAAACGTAGGAAATAATTCTTTTAGCTTGTGTTTGTATTTTACATGAGTTATACCTATGGGCTCAGTAATCATCGAGTTATGATTAATGCTCGAATATACAGCCTTGAGACGAAGCTTACCTGACCGTCTACTGCATCATCGACTGAGTTCTCTGCACAAACTTAAAATCATTATTCTACATAACTACAGAGAACATAGTTTGCCTATCTGGAAATCTGACTCTGCATTTTGCGCGAGAAAAAATTGCTCCTCCGTCTATAATCTTTGTAAGCTGATGCTTTCAACGTCACTTTGATGCATTATCATCCTCATAGGTTTCATCAAATGGATGGTCGGAAGGAGAATGCAACGGCGAAGCTGGCTGGTTCCCCTCCGCCTACGTAGAAAAGATCGACGTAGTCCCAATGGGCAAGTTATCAGAAAAGGATTGTTGATGGTGAACAAGATCTCTTTTGGTCTCCATTATAATAGGGTCAGTATATTTGCATTAAAAATTGAGTTGTAGTTATCGACATCAACGTGCAACTTTTCTCTGTTTATACAGAAAATGGAATTTGTTTGCAACTTTTCTCTGTTTATACAGAAAATAGAATTTGTTTGAAGGTATGAACAAGATCAGATTGTAGTGTTTCTTTTGTGGCTTCAAGGGTTTTGCTATGGTTTGTAGGCTATTACATAGAAGTCGTTTTTAACCCGAGTTACGGCTGCTGGTTTTCTAGGAGTGTGTATTCGATTTGGTTTGATTTTTTGTTAAAATCAAACTAAAGCTATATTTGATTTTTAGAAAAAATGAACCAAATTAATCGAAATATCTATATCTATATATATCTATACTATATTAAAAAGACAGTTTCTAATTTCAAATCAATTTCAAAATTGAGTGGCAATTTTGTAGTTATAATAAAATTGAATGTTTATGTTCAAACTATATTTTTCTTTTTATTTTTCATTTCTTTAACTTATTTATTTCCAAAATTATGAAATTCGATTAATCATAAAATATTTAATATGCATATCAAATTAAAGATCACGATAAGAGCTTTGATTTGATATATTTTATACAAATACGTATTTGATTTAAAATGTACAAATTAAATTTGTTTAAATATTAAAATTTTATAAATTTCTCTCCCCTCTCTCATCTTTTTGAAAAAAAAATGTATTTTTAATTCTTTTTTATTACTAGTATTTTTTATTTTTTTGACTTATTTTTTTTGCTTTTCATAATATCAAATTTTATAATTGTAAATTCTTTCTTATTTTTTATATTCAATATATATATATATATATTTAAAATAAAAAATATTTTTCCATGCATTGCACGAGATGCAAATGCTAGTATATATATAAAGAGAAGTAAATGTCAATAAATTTAATTTGAAGGGTAATTTTGGAATTGAGAAATATTTGAATAATTAATATACTTAATTAGTGGTTAATTTTTGTTGTTTCAAACGGTTATACTTACTTCTCCATTTACTTTTTATTTTCCTTCATTATATTAAACATATTTTCTTTTCTATTTATTTTATAATTTTATTATGAATATAATATACAAAATGCATCTTAAATAAAAGATCATAAAAAGATCTTTAATTTGATATATAATATATATAAAAAATTTAAAATAAATAAATTTTTACCATTTAAAGTTTAACCATATTCAAAAAATAAGTATTTTCTAACTTTCCTTTAAATGTTTAAGTATAAATATTTTTCAAATTGTTTTTCACTGTATATTTCTTCTATCTTTTTATCAATTTGATTTATTTTCTTAGCTTTATTTTCTTCTTTTTTCTCTACCTTTTCTCTTTATGAAAAACGGTGGTGGAATTTTATATCCTTTTAAATAAGTTTTTAATCTTAATTATGTAATTTTATTTTAATTATTGAATTAAATTAAGTATGTAAGTGACTATTATAATGTGTATATATATATATATATAGATACACATGTATGTATGTATATTGGTTTAAATAAGTCTACGTGTATGTTGCATATATTAGAAATTATTTTTAGCTTTTGGATATAAAGATTCACGATAAATTCATAATCTCGCTAAAGCATGGTCAAGAGTTCGAATAAATTTGATCTATATAATAATCACTACTCTCTCTCTCTCTCTTTCTAATAATAATAATAATAATAATAATAATAATAATAATAATAATAATATAATAGTGGGACTAGTTAGTTTTAACTATTGATGTGGTGCTTACTTAGAGAAAAAAATGATTGTTTTTTACGTTCAGGGTTACAACCCCCTAATATTTAACATAATCAAATAAAATATATTTATGTTTTTCATATCAACTTTAATTAAATTCAAGATTAAATAATTTAATTTTTATTGAATTAAAAGTTATAAGAGACAAAAAAAAAATTATACTATGTTTTAATTAATTTGTTTAAAATTAGTGTTTCTTTCTAGATATGACAATATTTTTATTTTTAATTAATGTATTACACTTTTTTTGTATCCATACAATTATCTTTGATAGGTATTAAATTAAGCTCGGATATATTTACGTGTTTATTAATATTTTAAAAATATGTGTTGAGATATGGTCGGTCAAAGACCAATATGCTTAATAGCAACTATTTTAATCCCTTAAATTATGAAGATCTTTGGTGAAATTATAGTTTTGCTGAATGAATTTTTGGTCCAAAATTTGAATCTCATGGGTTGATTTTTGTAATTCATTATTGTTCACACCGAATTCATAATGTTACATAGAAAATTCATACGCAACTTATTTTATACGATAAATTTGATTTAATTTGTAATTATAGAACTCCTTATATAAGTGATACAATGGGTTGGAATTTAAAGTACCCACTTTCATAATATGTCTATGAAAAATACTCACTCAAGGGATGTACGGTACAATAGTGCTGTGATGTTGATAGGTTTGCATGAATTTTTGTAAAAGTTCTTACACTTTTCTTACACAAGTACAATTGTGTAATAAAATGTGTAAGATAGGTAGTTAAAAATGCACAAAATTTGATAAATGTGCAATTATTGTAAAGCCACGTGACCTTGTAAGCCTAAAATGCCCTAAGTTTGAAAATAATAAAGATAAGTTTGTGTATAATAAAACAGTAATACGAGAACGTAAAAAAAATGTAATTTAAGTATATTTGGAATCAAAAAAAAATTCCGAACCTAATGGATACAATACCCGCCAGTAAACCATAGCCGCTCCCAATAGCCGCTCCTAATATTATTGGTTTAATTTCTAATTGGTTTAATTCCTAATATTATTAAATAAAATTCCTAATATTTATTGGTTTAATTCCTAATATTATTAAATAAAATTCCTAATATTTATTGGTTTAATTCCTAATATTATTGGTTTAATTCCTAATATTTATTGGTTTAATTCCTAATATTATTAAATAAAATTCCTAATATTTATTGGTTTAATTCATAATATTTATTGGTTTAATTCCTAATATTATTAAATAAAATTCCTAATATTTATTGGTTTAATTCCTAATATTTATTGGTTTAATTCCTAATATTATTGGTTTAATTCCTAATATTTATTGGTTTAATTCCTAATATTATTAAATAAAATTCCTAATATTATTGGTTTAATTCCCATCCATGTGTACTTCTTGTACTGTAAATTTAAAATTAAATATAAATCTAAAAATAACGGTACATATGATACAATAAAAATTCACGAAGGATAAAAATTCAAAATCATGTTAATTATGAACAAATAAATAATTAAGGAGCGAATAAACCAAGTACCCGCCAGAAATTAGTAGCCGGCGAACAGTAGCCGCCGGTCACAAAAGTGAGCGGCTACTGCTGCCGGCTATGAATTTCTGGCGGGTACGTGGCTCATTCGTTTCAAAAAAACTTTTGCTTAATAGTACACATAATCGTGAATTTTTTGGCCTTCGTTTTAATGTTTGTAACACACAAACGTCCCCTAATTTATTCAAAATTTTCAAATCTATTTCATCTTATAATGCAGGAAAGTGACGTGTATTGTGTCTTTCTCACATTTTGTACCAAATTTAACTACCCATCTTACACAACTCTTACACAATTTCCATCACCATCAACTTTTACACAAAAAACCAAGCAAGTCATCACCATCAAGTTTGCTTTTCGGTACTTTTACAAGGGAGTGGGTATTTTTCATAGACAAATCATAAGAGTGGGTAGATTCCCCTATTAACACATATCTATATATAGACATATGTTATATTTTTATATAAATTACATTGGTTATATTAAAATATTAGATCACTTTGCAAAAAATATATTTGATATCAAAATTTAATTTTATTAATTTATATTAATATTATAAAACATATATATGCACATTTTGCCCAAGTTTAAAATCACATTCACCGCGCCACTACACTAGTTGTGGAAAGAAAATACAATTAATAACTTCATTAAATTTAGTTGTGGAAAGAAAATAAAATTAATAACTTCATTAAATTTACGATTAGAATTTTTGTAAATTGGTGTTTGATTAGGACAATAATAGGAATTAAAAAAAAAAGTAATAAATAGAAGGAGGGATTGTTTGAAACCTTAGAACAAATCTTCAAATTTGGAGGTGAAGCCTTGGAGAAGCATCACAAAACAATTGCAGCTGTCGGCGAATTTGATCTTCCTGAAGAAATTATTCACCAAATTATGCAGCACATTCAAACTCTTACGTCTGAAAGGGAAGCTGCTCGAACAGCTCTCGTCTCCAAGTCCTGGTACGGCGCGTGGTCCACGCGCCCCAACCTCAGTTTTGATCAACACAAGTTGCAAAGCAGTTTGCAGCAATTCGCGACGAAGACGTTGCAGAGGTATGAAGATCTCAACCTAAACATTCAAACCTTCCGTCTGCGGATGTATGAGGACGATTCTCTAGCTAGAGAATTGATTTTGAAAGCGATCAAATTAGGGGCTATTGATCTCATGATTCATGTTACGACCTCTGCGTTTGTTTTACCCGATGAGGTGCTTCAATCCTCAACCCTAGTTAGATTATCTGTTTATCATGTCAAAGTCAATCTCGATAGAATGATTAATAAACCACTAACCTCTTCCAATCTTAAATCACTCACTCTATCCAACACTGTTTCCAATCTTAAATCACTCACTCTATCCAACACTGTAACTAAGGGTGATTTGAGTCGGAGATTCCCATTGCTTGAGGAATTAACAGTGGAAGGCGTCTTCGGTTCTCGTCTTCCCTTTTATGGTTGTACGACCAAACTGCAAAAGCTCAAGTTTTTGCAATTAAAGCATTTGAATACCGAAAACTGATTTTCCAAATCTGAGTTGTGGCTTCAATTTCCTTGCCTCAAGACATTGGTGATTAGGAATTGCCACTTTAAAGGTAATGGGGAGGATGTAATTAGAATTTGTAGCCCATCGCTTGAGTGCACAACCATTAGCTTACGCGGTTCAAAAGCAAAATTGGAGTTTGATGTTCCAAATATTCGTAAATTCAAGTTCGAGGGCTATGATGCGCTGCGCCTTGAGTTGAAAACAAGTAGTAGGGATTGGGAGTCGGATATACGCATAACTTGCTCGGCATACATGGGTAGTGTGTTGTGTCTGCGTTCGTTGAAGCAATTTGTGAAACAGCTGAGCCCATCTCGAGTTTCTCTGGCTTTATATCTGGGCGAACCGCAATTAGGTATGAGAGATGGATTTGTTGGAGATGGTTTAGCTATACCTGTAGAGGAAGATGGATTTGTTGGAGATGGTTTAGCTATGCCTGCAGTGGAGAATTTGACGATTAGGGGTTTTGGTGTACTGTCACATGCATTTCTGAATGCTTTATTTTGGAGTTGTCGTCCTAACTTTGTTAACATTCAAAGAAGATGTGTGTTTGATTGTTAACATTCAAAGAAGATGTGTGTTTGATTGAGCTCTCTGCCATGGAACACATTGTTAGGTGTTTCATGGAATGATTGGGAAGAATTCGTTTGCTTCCATCTCAAACAGGAATCCAAATTGTTTCGTAGCTAGTGTTTAAGATTTCTCTATAGGAACCCAAATCGTTTCGTAGGTAGTGTTTAAGATTTCTCTTTTTTTAGGATGTATTGTTTTCTAGTTACTAGTATTATTCTCGTGCATGCACGGTGATACCTATTTAATTAAAATTGTAAAAAAATTATATTTTTAGAATATTATATTTAGAAAATAAAATTCTATAAATTACTTATATTTATATATAAAATAGCTCTAATAAGGATAGCAGCATTAAAATGAAGATGAAACCATTTTATAGTTTGAGGCTTATCAAATAATTGACTAAGATCTTGACAAAACCTTTTTATCTAATGATTATTATTATCTATTTAAAATTTCCACCAAAATATATAGATATTTTTCTTCCAAATTTTCTATTAGTCTTGAAAGGGTTTTTGGAACTTTTAATTACTTTTTACTGATTTGAATTTCACAACATATTTTTTTGAGGCGTTAATTGACTGTAAATCCACAAATTATTAGTGAATTTTGGTATTTTTTCAACTATATAAAGTTGTGATATAAATACACTGAATTTTAATTTCTTCCAAATCAAAACATACATGGCAAAATTAAAGATGATATAATATATACACATTATATTAAAAATAACTTATACAAAATTTATACTGAAATATCAGTACTAATATATATATATATATATATGTGTGTGTGTGTGTGTGTGTGTGTGTTTGTGTGTGCGCGCGTGTGTATGTGAGTGGTAATATATTATTTAATGCACTTTTCTAATTTTAGTGAATATATAGTTTAATTTTAAAATTTGTATCTAGATAAAATAATAATACAACCTAGAAACTCTGAAAATGACTTAATGGAAAATCATTAATTGGAGAACCATTATCGATTTTTCCTTAAAAATAAAAAATAAAAGTAGATTGAAGAGTTTAATTTTGTATTAGCAAATCATTTAAATTTACTGAAATTGCATACATTTTATTTTGAAAGAACTATGAAAATGTGATAAATTATATCAATAGAAAAAATTATAACTAACAAATATCTGTATAATCTAGAGTAGACGAAATGAATAAAAAAAAATTAGAAATAAAAAATTATATCCATAAATAGTAAGGTGATTTTTGGCTGAAAAATATAACTATTTTTGAAAGTGGTTGTGCTTCTATATATATACATATAATATAGAAAATTATCTGTATAGTTTCTAAAAATTACAATAAAAAAAATTAATTCTAAAAATAGTAAAGTGATTTTGACGGGAAAATATAAATGGTTGAGCTTTTATACATATATAGATAGATAGATATAGATAGATATAGATTGGCGGTATGCATTGATTACTATAGATATAGACAATTTTCTTGTTTTTAATTATGTTGAGTAATTAGACTCCAGCTATATTTTATTTTATTTATTAAATTAATGTTCTGTGGATAGTGTGTCGTGGCTGCGTTCATTGAAGTGGACCACATTCATCTATTTCTAAAGATCTCCACATTCACTTTGAAATCCGTGTAATATCTCAAATTCATTTTTCATTGTTCATCAAATTCATTTTTCATTGTTCATCACTTTATAGAGTACTTGAGAATCTAATTATATTGTCCAAATTGTATACTTGTCGCCTGTGGAAGACTTTGGAGGAAAGCCATTTTTCTAGGGCATATTTGATATTGGTGAGCTCTTTCTTAATTGCTTTTTGGTTAATTTTCATTATTCTAGAAAAAAGTTAGAAAACAAATTTTGAAAATTATATAATATTCTATGAGTTCAAACATTTAACAAATCCAAGCAAATAAACGAAGAATATAGAAGATTACGGCACGCACTTACATCGAAGTTAATCAACAATGCAAACTTCAAGATCAATGTACTCAAGAAGTAAAGAATTATCTGATACAAACACCTAAAGCATGTATTGATCACCATAAGTATTTTCACTACAAATGAGAGTCCTCAAATCTCATTAAAAAAGTCTTTCAAACAATATTCAGAAAACAGCTCAAGCAAAATCCCTTCCCAGGAGCTACAACACTCCCAAAGCTTCAAAGGTCTTGCACACTTAGACCTGCAAAAACAGCAAAACAAAAAAACATTTCAGTTTGGCAATTCTGCAAATTTCCTCCAATCATAAAATCTAATGGGTAATAGCAATCAATGTTCTGATATGAGACAAGTACAGAGTTAGAGCAGAGCTAAAAGGAGAGCAAACAGTAAACAGACCTGGTGGAAGGGATTGCTTCAACTTGTCGGCCTTCTCGGGGTCAAAGACACAGAGGGTGTAGAGGTATTTTGAGCACCTAACCTTGAACTTGACAACATCTTTGCTCCTCTTGATCTTCACAGACTGAGCATCCTTCCGCCTGGCTGTGAGCAGGAAGTCTTTAATCTCATGAATCTGCTTCGGCTGTTGATAACAAGATAACCAAACCAAAGCCATTAAATTAAAATCCAAGTTACTAAAAAAATTTGAAGATATACCACAGCAATGTGGCGTATAGCACAGAGAACAGAGTCGTAAGGACTCTAGTTCTTCCTGACAAAGCCCAACACTGAAACGCACAAAATATGGACTACGATGAGGGCATAAATGAAACAGATATCCATCAATTTCATGGCAGCACTATCTTTAGCTAAAACGATTATTCCAAAACACAAATGAAAGAGGAAACTGTGCTGAATATGAAAATCGAGCTAATACATTGCTAGAATCATAAGACTAGTGCACAAACTACAATACCTAGTACCTTCACAACAAAAAGATACTGCTTTTACATAAGATACTCAAAACACACAGCTGCATCTAACTCCATTCCTTTATCATTTGACATAATCAGAAACTTTAAGCTGATAGCTAATAGAAAACATCAATCTCTTTTTAATTTAGCATATGACACTTGATTCAAGCTCAAATCGGACCGTTGACTATACTAGTAAGAACAGAACTGACTTCACTTCATCACATCCGTCATCTAAAACCCATATATAAAACATTTTAACAGAAATGGCAGTTGTAAAACAAATTAAGTTCAAACTAAACGACATAGAATAAGCTTATGACGAAATAGAAGAGAAATCGAACAGATTTTCAGCTCAACCAATACAATACATGAAGAAAAGTAGATTAGATAGAATGGAGAGTACCATTTTCGGATGCTGGCGAAGACGAGCTCCAAACCCTAATTTTGGGGACCGTTGATTTGTGCTGAGCCTATATATATAGCAGCATAATCGAAAGAAATTAAATCTCGATGGGCCTGCAACTAAAAAAAATTCTTGATGGGCCTATGCGTTAATGAAGGCCCATTCTAGATGTAGAAGGCTTGGAAGTAGAAGTTTTCATCGTTGGATTGTTGTCTATAAAACTCACTTGGAAGCTTGTATAGTAGTGTACTAATTTTGTTTATGAATGAATTTTCTTATTAAAACAAACAACATTTTAGTCAATACTTATTGATTGAGGAGGTCACCACACTTATATGTTTTAATAAAATATTTATAAATATCCTAGAATTTGTGTTAGTCATTTTAGAACAAAATCAAATTTGTTAGTACAATTTAAACTTATGAAAATGATCAATTTTTTTTCATGAAGCGTATATTTCTATATAAAAAGAAAGCAAGAATGTGAAAATATCAATTCAAAATAATTTCACTTCATTAAATTTTAAAAAAATAAATCATTTACTTTCTTAAAAAAATCTTAAACTTTTACATTATCTTATATCATTTTCCTCATTCAATTTATTCCATTAAAAAAATTAATTCATTTTAATTTTGAATTTATTTAAAAAAATATCATAAATTCACACCGAAAAAATAGTGTGATTAAAACAATCATCCAACTTTTTTTCATCTCTATTGTCGTGATCCACGTTGATAAAATATACTATATCTATCTCAATTAAATATACTTATTTTCTTTTTCAGTTATCTCAAAATATAGGTCGATTTTAATAAAAGGTAATGCATTTTTAAATTATTTACAAATATATCTCTATTGGGAAGTTACTTGTATAATTTTCTTTTCCAATGATTTTCTTAATCCTTGTGCAGAATTCAATCAGCCTATATAATTGGGACAAATAAAGTATTCTTAAAAAAAATTGAGTTGTATAATATGCATTAAAGAATAAAAATTCTAAAAAATCTTTTTTGCTAATATGCATAAAAAAAGTTTTAGAAAATCTTTCTTGCTTAGTAGAAACTTAAAATAAAAAATAGATGGATATTTTAACTAGCTAATAATGATCGTTGATAAAAAAAAAATGTTAATTGATATATTGGTCATTGATTTCACTTGCATACAACTATAAAAAGTTCACATGTATTTGAAAAAATATAGTATTAGTGAGATTTATCTTATATAAGTTTAAAAAATTATAAATATTATCTTTTAAGTTATGAAAATATTACTATTTTTATTATAGAGTTGTATAGCCATACTATAATAGCATCCGCAGCGCTATGTGTATAGCGCCCGCTCGAGCTGGCGCACATGGAGGGAGAGAGCGCTAAAGAGTTGGGTTAACTCGTGTGCGGCATAATCCTTGGCGACGGGCACAATTTAGAATGGGAGGGCGCATGTTATCACGCATAATTAAATAATAATAATAAATAAAATAAAAAATTATTTAAATTCTAAAATGGGGTTGTTGCAGAGTCTTCAGTGCACTACCTTCTTAATCTACTTGGGTACTTTACTCCACAGTCAGAGTGCGAGTTATAACTATTTTCAAATCGCATGAGTACTTTACTCCACAGTCAGAGCGCGAGTTATAACTATTTTCAAATCGCATGGCTTGGTATTTATAGACTAGTGTTGTTCGCTTCATGAGATATTTAAACTTTAAAATAATTATAAAAAATAATATACATATATTAAAAAGTTTTAAAATAGGGTAAATAGCGTCAAAATCTTTGAAGTTTGGCGCGATTCTTGTTTTTGCCATTACCTAAAAATCTCGCGTTAAAATTTATGATTGTTGCTTTGATTCTCGTTTTTTCCTTTAGTGATGTTTTCCGGCTATTAATTAGATGACGTGTCACCAATGTGACACACTTATGTTGAGTAGATTAATTAGAAGCTAAACGGCGTTGTCTTGCGTCTGAATTAAATAACTTAATAGCGTCAAAATACCTAAAGTTTGGCTCGATTCTCGTTTTTCCCTTGTCCTTAAAATTTTGCATGAAGGAACTACAGAGTAACACCAACATATTCTTCGACGCCGGACCGGACGTCCGTTGGGTTGAAAACGAGAACGAATCCGCCTGTAACTTTGCAACAATTTAGAGCAGCGATCAACACTATCTTATACGTCTTCCATACCGTATAAAAACCTAGTATAAAGAGAGAGCGTGAGAGAAAAAGAAAAAGAAAAAAAAGACTAGTGATGGGTCCATTGTCCTCAGCACGCCGCCCTCTCTTTCCAGTCATCTCTTAGCCGCCGGACTTGCACCGCTTCTTCTATCCCTACGATATGATCATCTTCCGGTGGAGTGTTTTGGCAATTCTTCGTATTCAAATTCGAGAGTGTTTTGGATATATATATATATATTTTTTTTGTGAGGAACCCTAATTTAAAGAGGAATTTCAGTTCAATTTCATTTAATCCCCAAACAAAATATAAAACAACGACATTTAATGTTATGACTTAAACACAGTCGTTCAATTCACTAAAAAATTAAGCCTACGTAGATTTCCAATTGTCATGTCAGCATAAGTTTGGGGAAAAATTGATAATCGGCATCAAGTTCATGAATTTTAATGCAGGATTTTTAGGTTAGGGGAAAAATGAGAATCGCATCAAACTTTATGAATTTTGACGCTATTTGCCCTCAATTTTAATAAAATATTGAATTTTAAAATAGAAGAAAAAAATGTGATTAAATGAAAATTGAAATTATAGTCTCACTTATGACGCTAATGCACTGAAGAGGGATGACGCTAAGCTAAAGACCATTAATTAGCATCATACGCTGCCACGCTGGATGTGCTCTAATTAAATAATCCTAATTATACCTAATTTCAATTTGAATCGATTCAAATGCATCCAAACAATTTCAGTTTTTTTTTTTAAATGGTTTGGCTTTGTTATGAATTATGATTATTTTTTCTTTTCTCCCAAAAAACACATAAAGCAACATCATTTCTGTAACATAGAATACCAAAAAAATTCACATCATTCATTTCATACAAACAAAAATTTATCAGCACCAAAAAATGACATCAAGATTAAAATTTATCGGGTTTAATTTCGTCAGTATTGATTTATTATGTCATTTATTTTTACAAGTGATATTACATGATTATAACAAGTAAACTAAACCCAATGAAAGTTATTTCGTATATGATCAAATCACCAAATGAAGTGGTAACAAAAGTTTGCAGCAATCTGTAGTGAAGTGGATGGAAATATTATACAAAAATTTAGTGAGATGCAAGGATCGATCAATTTAAACATTTCATATACAATTGAATTCCCAAGGATAATGAGAGAGAGAGAGAGCAATGAAATAGCTCATAGCACAATGGAAAATGGCATTTGAAAGGCGAAACAAATACCTCAAGCAGCAGGAGCTAACTGAGGAAGGGGGTGGCAGGGCAAAGAATCCGGTGGTATATACTGCTTGCTCTGAGTCGAGGCGGGCGAACGAAAGATGAGCGTATCCAATCACACTTTTCGGTAGAAAGAATTGGAAATAACTTAAAAGCAGAGTCTAGGCCTGTCTGTGCTTGCGCTCTTGTTGCAATTTCTGTCACTCAGATGCAACGGATGAAAATGGAAGAATACCTCTTTCTTACCCTCTTCAGTCAGAGTCGTAGAAGTCACTAGGGCACGGGGTTGTCACCTCAGATTCGAGCACTTGGACAACCCTGTGCATGGTGGGACGATCCTCGGGAAGAGAAGAAACGCACTGGATAGCTATTGAGAGAATGACATCAAGGCTTTCTGTCTGCACTCCTTCACAGTGTGGATCCACCATTTCTCGTTGTCTCTGTTCCGAAACTAGGAAGTTCAACTGCGCCGTTGAAATAAATGCATGTGTCAAACATGTTTTGTATTGCATATACAAAGAACTACTATAGTGGCACCTTTCATGTAAGTTCTCAAATTTTCGAACTTCAGTAATTAAGAAATTCAATTAAAGACCAAGTCTGTTGATTAATGCTAAAAGCTCGGAGAAGGAAAAACCATACCCATCCAACAATGTTGAGTCCCTTCTCGATGAAGGATGCGTCAGTTGGCCGCTTCCCGCTCACAATTTCAAGCACCAGAACACCAAAACTATAAACATCCGTCTTTTCTGTAGCTCTTCCACTCTGCATATATTCTGCTCGTATAATTGGAGACTTAAGCATTAGATTATTTGTAAGCCTAATAAAGGATTAGATAGCAAATAAAGCATCCATACAAACATGTTTATGAGCATTCATACAAACATGAAGGAAAGGCACAGGTGAACTATATTCCTGATCTTTTTTGTGTTCTCCTCGCCTTATTGGACAAGAATCCAATAATGCCATGATTTTCTAAGGCCTTGGTTAGTTGGTATATTGTCTAGTAGTCACTGAGGGGAAGAAGAGGGACAAAATAGTATATTTTGCATTTCAAATGTACTAGTATTTTATTTCTGGATTATTTCACATGACCCCACCCAAGCCTGCCAATGACCCTCCACAACTGATGACTGTAACGTAATTTTGACTCGTTTTAGTTGAGGTGGAGGTCTTTCCTAAAGAAAGTAGGCATCAAGTTGGAATGATTGATCACCACAGAGATGAATTAAATGGTGGCACAAAATAACTGTTTCAAGATTAACATGGGAACAGATAAGCCTGATTTCGATAAATTATTTGCACCAACAATCATTTACAATTAAGATAGCCTTATTATGCCTTCACTCGGGAAGGTAAAAGAGAAGCCAAGAATGAAAAACTAGCAATATATAATCCCTACCTGGAGCTAGGTACCCAAATGTGCCGGCAACAATTGTTGTGATGTGGGATTCCTCATCCTCCAATAATTTAGCTAGTCCAAAGTCAGACACCCGAGCATCAAAATTTCCATCAAGTAAAATGTTGCTTGCCTTGATATCACGGTGAATAATTCTTGGGGAACAATCATGATGAAGATAAGCTAGGCCCTTAGCAGCTCCCATGATAATATTTAAACGAACCTCCCAATCCAGTTGGTCAGCTCTCTCTGCAATAAAGATAAAATTAGCATAATCATATGGCAAAACCTGAGTTTATACTAACATGGTTGGAATAAATGAGTATTGGTGAACTTACATATGTTTAGTTTAGGTACTTGCTTAAAAGTAACATGTCACACATAGGAGAAAAATCTAATGCTCAAATTTCTTACTTTCCAAACTCTCACCCAACATTCACACCAATTAGAAGTGGCAAAACACTAGTAAATTTGTCCAAACAACTAAAAACGTTGCCTCACTCGTATTAACATAATTGGCAAAGAATTCAAAGAAATTCTATATTAATACAAATCCACAATATTCTTTTCAAAGGTTATGTAGTAGGTAATATAACACTCAATATTTAGCAGTCAAAGTAAGAAATGGAAAAGTAATTGATGTTATCTATGAAACAATGAAGGAGTCCGAACCATGAAGAGCTTCATCCAGGCTGCCTCCTGATAGGAAATCATATATCAACAATTTAGAAGTCGGTGAATTGCAATATCCCCGAAGGTTCACCAAGTATTTGTGTTTGATACTGCCAAGAATTTCAAGCTCCCTTTCAAAAAAACGATCAAAACCCTCATTAACCTTCACAATCCTTTTCAAAGCAAATATGTTGCCATCATCCATTGCAAGCTTGTAAACTGTCCCAAAACCACCTGCCCCAATCACATGCTCTTCGTTTAAGTTCTCCAATTTTTTAATAATATCCTTAGAAGAGTATGGCAAGTCTCCGTGAAACATTACGATTGAGGCTCCTGAAGAAATGTCAGAAAATTAATTCTTGCTTCAAATAAGAGTATAATAAAGAGATCTAGTAGGCTTTTATTTATCAAAAATATCAATTTTCATGCATAAGTATCAGATCTGCACCTCCACTGACATCCACTGCGAGGCCTTTGCCGTCATTTTTACCAAGCCTCTTATAAAGGTAACAACCCCAGAAGCACATAAGTGCAACCAGAAGCAACGCACCCACTGTGGCTAGTGCACTTATAAGAAGCCTGCCTGAATTCTTCTTGGCCTGTAATAGAGCTGAAAACACCACCAAAAGACCAAGGTCATACATTATTAAATAGGATTTAATAATGTATTTGTTCTATAAACATGTGCTGCATTAGTCTGCTCAGACAAAAAGTCCAGGTGGAACTAATGTTTTAGTGTTGTAACTGATCCGTGAATTTTTTATATTCCATACAAGAACACAAAGACATATCTTGTCTAGATGTGGTTTATGTCACCAGAGTCATCTTTATTGTTGTAGAATATAATTGTATATATTATATACGTGTACCCTAGTTCTCCGTCCATATATATCTGTAATCCTAACTATATATGTGGGAGTCACTTGTATTTTTTCAGTGTAACATAATATACTCCCTCCGTCCCAATTATATAGGCTGATTGGAATTTACTCAAGGATTAAGAAAAATCATTGGAAATGAAAATATACAAGTAAACTTCCTAATTAGTTCATATTTATTCTTTAATGATGAATTAAAGTCGGAGTCAATCAAAGAATTAAATAAGGATATACTAATAAATGAGTGAAAAAAACATTACCTTTAATGGAAACTAGCCTATCTATTTGAGACATTCGAAAAAGGAAAACGAGCCTATATAATTGGGACAGAGGGAGTACTATTCTTCTTCTCTCCTACGTGTCTCAATATTTTACTACTCTAGAATATCTGTAACCCTAGTTCTCCCTATAGACATGTGGGAGTTTCTTGAATTTTTTCATTGTAACATAATATACTATTCTTCTCTCCTACATGTCTCAATATTTTACTACTCTACAGTTACAACTATCCGTGGTGAGATTTCAGATGGAAATGGCATTTTTGGACGAATCTCCAACCAATTCTTTAGGCAGAAGCAACAGTTATCCAAATGATATATGTTCCAAGTTCAAAAACAGAAGGAAATATATTTCATTTTAAAGGAAAATGAAATCCAAAGCGTCTCATGCATGCTAGGGAACTGAAAAATCTAATAAACCCTCAGAAATGATTAATTTAGAAGATATTACGCGACAAACACATAGGTACATAACATAAAGTAGTTTTCTTGACTCTCTTGCACGTAAAATATACACTAGCTTTTCTCTAAAATCAATTAGTGCCTATTACAAGTAAGCTTAGTGCTTAATAACTCTTACTAAATTCATGAGGATCCAGAAACCGTTTTGCATTTACAGAAAACCCTGCAAGAGACTCCATTCCCTGAAGAGAATTTAACTAGAATTCTCTGCATTAGTATAAGGTTTAATCTACATCGGGTTCTTAGACGAGCAAAATTCTAGGTAACCTCATTTTATACAAATAGAAAGTGAATTGATATCCGGCCTCAATAAAGCAATGCCACAAAATTATTCATCCTAGTAGGATGATTTCTACCATCTGCAACTAGGTTTTGATCTCTAAGGCAGAACTTACAGGATTGATGAGAACATTGACATAGGAATGGGATTAACCAGCATTTTCTACGGTACAAGTTCAGTTATAATGATTGCAAGCCCTCTGTCTTTGCTTCATAAGAGATTAAGAGAAATAAGTAGATGATATTCAGCTTAAACATTTAAAAAGCATCGTCTAGGATTACATGGTAGTGTCTATCTTTTTCTCGTCATTTCAGGATCATACAAATATGAAATATCTCCAGTAGATGTCCGATCACCTAGGATCATTTGGTTCTGGTTGACTATATTTACCATAAAGATCGTCAGATCTTGATCTGCCATGGAGGTCCAACAAAGGATTAATTACATCACTCCTAACTCCTAAGGATGGACAAATACTCCCTCGTCAACTAAGGCTAGTTTTTCACCACAAGCCTTGTAGCTATATTCATCACAATCATCACCTTTATATGGTGAGTGACCAGGGTTCGATCCCCAAGTCCCCCTTTAAGGAAAAGGGGGGGGGGGGGGAAGGATGATTTCAAAATAAAATTACTTGGGAAAGTTTTGGCATGCATGTTGGCAATTTCACATATCAGTGAAGCAATAATATCAAGTGACAGCATGCTCCTGGAAAAAATTATGCACAAGTATGAAGATGAAGATAGATGTTTGACTAGATTACAAATATAAGTTTAGAAGATGTCTTCCATGCAAAACATTTTACCTGAGCCAGAAGGCTGAGAGACCGATGAGGAACCACCATCATTGTTCTTGCATGTCTGGATTTGCTTGCCACACAGCTCGCGATTACCAAGAAATCTGCCAAGAGGATCATCAAATCATACACAAAAAATAGCAACAGAATAACAAAAGTAAAGACATAGGGTTTTGGTGTGTGTGGGTGTGTGCATGCGCGCACACACAAATGCATAGGTGAGATGGGCAGTATCTGCAAGAACTAAAATTAGGATGAAAACAGAAAACCAGAAGGTTGATCAACCCTATAGTTGGCCTAGGCTCTTAGTACTTAAATTCCACCGCAGTTACTGCATAGAGTCAATACTACCAACAATTACATTAAAATTTGCTCTCTGGACTAAAATACATGCATTCTATTAATACATGTCCATTTACATTTCAGCTTGGTATGTTAAATTGTTGTATTCACAAATAATTTACCAGTGTAAGACATAAGATGACTCTTTCTGGATGAAAGAAGGGAACTTAAGATGAACAAATATCAGGACAACAATGAAAGGCGGCTGGACTCTCTCCTTCCATCTGACTTGCAGACTTCCAGTGGAGTTCAATAAGTGATTTCAAAAGCAAAATTTCCACATTCACCACTGCCCCCCACCCCCTCACATTCCCTTCCTCCTTACAAAATATTGGTTCGCTGACCGTAGAAAAAGGATGACAACAGTTCAATAAGTCAAATAGGAAAACAAAATTGGTGGCACAAAAAGCAGACAAGGAAAGATTCTAAATAAATCACACTGGAAATTGCAATAAACACTATAACCATGAAGATAATGTACCGTATATCAATGTATCACTTACGAATCATTTTGAAAGTTTGCAAGAACACCATCAGATGGTACTGGTCCCACTAGAAAATTTGTTGATACATTGCTTTAAACATCATAAAAGATACTGAGTTAGAACAAAGAAGATAATACAATACTACTGTAACTTCACAAGGTAACATGTCACTCACAAACTTGAGAGCTGGCTTAACTTCCCAAGTGAAGCAGGAATACTTCCACTGAGAGAGTTGCTTGAAAGATCTCTGAAAGATATAACTTAAAAATTAACCAAATAAACATGAAAACATTAAACAGTATAAGGGGGTGAAATTTTAGCTCAGAGAAAAATTTAGAACCCTCTTTACATGATAAATATATTGGTTGTGCTTTTTCCAGATATAGTTAATGAACATAAAGCCCACTTGCCAGAGGCAGCGATAGTCATAAGCATAAACTAGAAACACTTCCCGTCATACTCTCGATAGTATATCACCAAGCACCATGGTTCAAATACACCTAGTGCAAAAATCTAAAGCAATGAAATGAAGCTCATTTGAGTAGAATAAGTGTTTATAGTATCACATTAATGCTTAGGTGACATTATCAGTGAAAGGACAGAATGAGAAGACTAATGATAACACTCTCAGAATCCTTGAGAATATGATAAACCACTAATGGAGAATACTTTAGCGAAAGGACAGAATGAGATGATTAATGATAACAAACTAGGCATCCTTGAGAGAAAATGATCAACCAGTTACTGAGAAGCCTTTTGTTTTCACAGAAAAAATAATAAGAACTACAAAAATCCAATCAGTAATCTCAGGTGAAATAAAACTCCAACAATAGAGAGAAAATATAAATATGCAACCACGCACAAAGTTGAAAATAAATAAATGCTCAGTGCAGTTCCTTACAGATTTTGGAGCTGAGAGAGGGTCTCCAATTCACTAGGAATGACTCCACTTAGGTAGTTACCCTGCAAAAATCTGTATAACATGGAAAGCAAGACTCCATACTTCAATAACACAACAAAAAATATAGACAAATAATTGAAAATTTAAACTAATTAGTTAAACTGGGGAAGGCAAAAATGCTTGGAATTGCCTATCACACTTTGCTTGTCTGTTCACTCAAATTAAGCCAACAAATCTTAATAGATTATCAAAATCTCAGAAATTGACCAAGACAACAGAACTTTTATGTTTGAGTACTTGAAGAAGAGACTTTGATAGCAAGATCTTCCAATCAGGACTCATGCTACGTCAGCTTTTGTGCTTAATTTTGAGTAATTTGGCTAACTTTCAATACTTTCACCTAACAAAAGTTTTAAGAGAACGGTCAACCATGATATCAAAAAAAATTTAAACACTAAGGTATCATTTACATATGGCCTAAAAAAATTATTGAGGCACGCTGAATGCATGCTGTCCTTTGGACCTCAGGTTTTGAGGAAAATACATAAAGGAAATTATTCTCTTTCTAGTGAAAGAATTATATGCATTACTTTTACACTTCCTCGCTCTCTTATCATACTCCACTAAAGCATACATTTCTCATGACCACCAATAGTGAAAGAATTGTAGAGATGAGAAAGTTGTCTAGGATCATATTCCAAGACTTCAAGTCAATATCCAGTTTATGTTGATACAATTTATAATTATACTTGAGTTGGAAGCAATTCAGGGATATAACTTCAAACGAGCCCACACAATGACTTACACTGACTGCAACTGTGTACAGTTTCCCAGCTCTGGAGGAATTGCCCCATATAAATTGTTGTCATGAAGAGCCCTATAGAAAAGTAGTTTAAGCAGCATAAGCAAGGGTTTGTGAAAATGTGAAGTATAAGAAATTAAGAATCAAAAGATACATACAGAAACTGCAGGGCTTCTAGCTTCCCTATATCTGGTGATATGGGTCCACTCAGTCTGTGGTTAGGAAGGCTCCTGCACCATCACAAACGACAATCACATTTTGCAAAATTTATGTGGAACTGCCACTTCTATCATGTCACATATCACATAAAATCATATATGAGGGAAACATATGGATATATAGGGAAACTGACAACTTAAGGGTGAGAAGCAAACGAGAAAACAAAGGTGAGCTGTGAAAAAATTACAAGTATTGTTTCAAAAAATTTACTTGTCACAAAGCACAAAAATGAAAGGCTAATTGACATGACATCGAGAAAAAACAACTTTAATGTAATATGACAATTTCACTGACATCCTAAATGTCACTAGACACTAAGACATTAAGATTTTCTGAACAATCAAGGAACTCACAAGGCTGTAACCCTTTTCGATTTGAGGTCACATTTTACTCCTTTCCATCCACACGGATCTTCGTCCTCTGGTCTCCACTGCTGCAGAACACCATCTGAACTTACTATGGCTGTCCTAAAGTTTACCAGAGCCTGACCTGAAAATCAGAAGCAATGTATTAGTTTTCCTAGGACAAAAGATAGTAGTGATTCAGAACAGGGCATTCACCAGAATATGGCAGATAAGACATTGTGTGGTATAAGGATCTCGGTTGTTATGACTTCTCAAGGCATCTCAATATAAAAAAGTAATCCATAAAAGTTTTCATGCAATGTAGTATGACATAAGAACTTGATCCACTTTATAAGCGAGTCCATTCATATATTTATTGTTCTGTTTTGTTAATGTAGCTCTCACGTTAGTCAAAGCTGAGTATCCTTAGCAAAAATCAGAACAATATGGCTGATTTTAAAGGTCATCAGTTTATTCTGTAAAATATGCCAACCAAATAGAAAAGGATTGCTAAACAAAAAAAAAAAAGGTTAACCAACATACCATCTGGACTAAGAGCTTCAGTTACTTCTGCTAGGCTGTACAGAAATATAATTATAATGCACTGCTGAAAATTCAGAGTGAAAATATCCATTGCAGTTCACGTCAAGCATAATAAGGTTAGTACGAATCATGAGATGAGTGACGTTGTAAAATTGTTCCACGCAGCGACAGATAGAATCATGCCACGGATGACGGAGCAGTCACTTTAAGAAAAGTTACGTCCTGTCCAAAGAGGGGGGGGGGAACTTAATTCATATCGATAATGATTAATGAGTTAAAAATGAAATATTGCAGAAATCAACTTCAAATCAATCTGTTGCCACTGTAAGTGTTCAAAGGAGATTCAATAATGCATATCAATGATGAGTTAAAAAATGAAATCTTGCAGAAATCAACTTCAAATCAATCTGTTGCACTGTAAGTGTTCAAAGGAGATTCAATAGCAGGGCATCAATTAATTGAACCCATGCAAGAAATATGCTAATGTACATCTATGCAACATACAGAATCATGACCAGGGAAAACCGTTTTCAAGTAACAGAACCACAAGTTGTGTCAGTAATGTAAGAAATTAGGTGTTCTTCTACATTATCAAACCACCTGATGACAACGGTTAACACAAAGATTTAAAATTCCTAAGGATCTGATCAACAGGAGTATGAAAAACTTCTAAGCCGCCTATAAACAGTAGTTAATTAATAAAGCATACGGTAAACTGAGATATTACATTTTTCCAAAATTGTTACTAAATCGCTATAGATTAGATTTGATAACCCATTTCTTTAACTTCTTCATTTTATCTATGTGGATCGTTATCTATTTGGCACTTCTTTACCAGTATGAAATCCTAATTACAGTTATCTTCCTCCCCCAAGCGGTCACACCTTTTGCTTCTTCATTATACTAAGCTGATACAGCCGCATTACAACCAGCATAAATATTTCAGCAATAACAGCAAATAATGACTGTGCAAAACAGCAAGCATGCCCATAGAAGCACAGAGCAAAGCACGACACGCCGTTCTGTTAGGGATATCCTAAACAGCACAAGATCAAAACTTTCAACTTTTAAAGCTCAATCTAGGAAACCCGAACATATCCGTGACTTGTTCTCCGATCAAAACCCCATATTGCATCATCATTTCCCCCCAATTCAAATGAAGACTGCACTATCAAGAAGCCTCATCAACGTACAACATTCAGAAGCAGATTGCACAAGCATCCCTCAGATTCCCAGTGCTGGCCACAGCTAATTTCAGTTGTCGCGAAGCAAACAAATATGTGGCCTAAATAATTTACCAATTTTAGGCTGTTTTCCAGCAGAAAAACATAATCTTCACGGTCGAATTACAGAATGCAACTACAATTTGTGGCGAAACAATTGAGTAAACAGACAAAAATACCCGGAGGTGGCAAGAGCAGTGGCAGATTTGATCTGTGCAAATTCAGCTCAAGCAGGAGAGAGAAAGAATCAGAGACATAAAAATTGAGAGTTGAGCTGTAAAGTTATGTAATAGCAACAAAAATTAAAGGCCGCCTCGTCCTCTTTCTCACTCTAGAATTATGTGTGTATGATATGTATGTATATAGTTGGATGCAAGTGCGTAGTAGAAGTGGAGAGGAGTGAAAGATTTGAGTGAGAAAGGTTGAGAGAGAGAGAGAGAGTAGAGGAAAATTAGATGGGTCGAATATAAAGGGCAATGAGTGAGAGAGCCAATGAGAGGAGAGGGCCGGCACGAGCGAACGCGACAGACCTCACGTGCGACCGACGCCCCCGTGTTGTGGTGTGGAGTCACCATTTGCGTGATTCAATTTACTAGTTTGCTCACTTATTTTATGATTATGGTAGTAACTAGTAACTATATAAAGAATAAAATCAATG